>NC_092048.1:104387275-104667275 GCF_003086295.3 Arachis hypogaea
AATAGGGCAAAATGCTTAGAGGATTGTTGCCCCATGGCTGGGTTGCCTCCCAGCAAGCGCTTCTTTATTGTCTTTAGCTGGACTTTGCTGAGCTTTTAATCTAGCTTCAGCCTTGAGCATTCTTGCTCAATGTTGCCTTCAAGATAGTGCTTCATTCTCTGTCCATTGACAATGAACTTCTTATCAGAATCAATATCTTGAAGCTCCACATAACCATATGGTGATACACTTGTAATCACGTATGGTCCCCTCCACCGGGATTTCAGTTTCCCGGGGAACAGCCTGAGTCTAGAGTTAAACAACAGAACCTTCTGTCCTGGTTCAAAGATTCTAGATGACAGCTTTCTGTCATGCCACTTTTTTTATTTCTCTTTATAAAGCTTGGCATTTTCGAAAGCTGTGAATCTGAATTCCTCTAGCTCATTCAGCTGGAGCAATCGTTTTTCTCCTGCTAATTTGGCATCAAAGTTTAGGAATCTGGTTGCCCAGTAGGCCTTATGTTCCAGTTCCACGGGCAGGTGACATGCCTTACCATACACGAGTTGGTATGGAGAGGTCCCTATAGGGGTCTTGAATGCTGTTCTGTAAGCCCACAGAGCATCATCCAAGCTCCGTGCCCAATCCTTTCTACGGGTATTTACTGTTTGTTCTAGGATTCTCTTTAATTCTCTGTTAGAGACTTCAGCTTGCCCATTAGTTTGCGGATGATATGGAGTAGCTACCTTGTGGCGAATTCCATACCGAACCATGGCAGAGTAAAGCTGTTTATTGCAGAAGTGAGTGCCCCCATCACTGATTAGCACTCTAGGGACACCAAACTTGCTAAAGATATGTTTCTAGAGGAACTTCAGCACTGTCTTAGTATCATTGGTGGGTGTGGCAATGGCTTCAACCCATTTTGATACATAGTCAATTGCCACCAGAATATAAGTGTTTGAGTATGATGGTGGGAAAGGTCCCATGAAGTCAATTCCCCATACGTCAAACAACTCAATTTCCAAGATTCTTTGTTGAGGCATGGCGTAACCATGAGGCAGATTACCAGCTCTTTGGCAACTGTCATAGTTACGTACAAACTCTCGGGAATCTTTATAGAGTGTGGGCCAATAGAAGCCACATTGGAGGACCTTGGTGGCTGTTCGCTCACCTCCGAAATGGCCTCCATATTGAGATCCATGGCAATGCCACAGGATCCTCTGTGCTTCTTCTCTAGGCACACACCTACGGATTATTCCGTCTACACATCTTTTAAAGAGATAAGGTTCATCCCACAAGTAGTACTTTGCATTAGTAATTAATTTCTTTTTTTGTATCCTGTTGTACTCCTTGGGTATGAACCTTGCAGCTTTATAGTTTGCAATATCGGCAAACCATGGTGTTTCCTGAATGGCAAATAAATGCTCATTCGGAAAAGTCTCAGAGATCTCAAGAGAGGGGAGGGGCGTCCCTTCTACTGGCTCTATCCGGCACAGATAATCAGCCACTTGGTTCTCTGTCCCTTTTCTGTCTCTTATTTTTATATCAAACTCTTACAGAAGCAACACCCATCTGATGAGCCTGGGTTTTGAATCCTGCTTTGTGAGTAGATATTTAAGAGCAGCATGATCAGTATACACAATCACTTTTGATCCTACTAAGTATGATCTGAACTTGTCAATGGCGTAAACCACTGCAAGTAATTCTTTTTCTGTGGTTGTGTAATTTTTCTGGGCATCATTTAGAACGCGACTGGCGTAATAAATGACATGCAGAAGCTTATCATGCCTCTGTCCCAACACTGCGCCAATGGCGTGATCACTGGCATCACACATTAGCTCAAATGGTAACGTCCAGTCTGGTGCAGAAATGACTGGTGCTGTGACCAGCTTAGCTTTCAGCGTTTCAAACGCCTGCAGGCACTCTGTGTTAAACACAAATGGCGTGTCAGCAGCTAGCAGATTGCTTAGAGGTTTTGCGATTTTTGAAAAATCCTTTATAAACCTCCTATAGAATCCTACATGCCCCAGAAAGCTTCTGATTGCCTTAACATTGGCAGGTGGTGGTAATTTTTCAATTACCTCTATTTTTTCTTGATCTACCTCTATTCCCTTGTTTGAGATTTTATGCCCAAGGACAATCCCCTCAGTCACCATGAAGTGACATTTTTCCCAGTTTAAAACAAGGTTGGTCTCTTGGCATCTTTTCAGAACAAGTTTCAGGTGATCAAGACAGGAGCTGAATGAGTCTCCATATACTGAGAAGTCATCCATGAAGACTTCCAGAAATTTTTCCACCATATCAGAGAAAATAGAGAGCATGCATCTCTGGAAGGTTGCAGGCGCATTACATAGCCCAAATGGCATCCTTCTATAAGCAAACACTCCAGATGGACATGTGAATGCTGTTTTCTCTTGATCCTGGGGATCTACTGCAATCTGGTTATAGCCTGAGTAGCCATCCAAAAAGCAGTAATAATCATGACCTGCTAGTCTTTCTAGCATCTGGTCTATGAATGGTAAAGGAAAATGATCCTTTCTGGTGGCTGTATTGAGCCTTCTGTAGTCAATACACATGCGCCACCCTGTAACTGTTCTTGTAGGAACCAGTTCATTTTTTTCATTATGAATCACTGTCATGCCTCCCTTTTTTGGGACGACTTGGACAGGGCTCACCCAGGGGCTATCAGAAATAGGATAAATAATCCTAGCCTCTAGTAATTTGGTGACCTCTTTCTGCACCACTTCTTTCATGGCTGGATTTAGCCGCCTCTGTGGTTGAACCACTGGTTTGGCATTATCCTCCAATAAGATTTTGTGCATGCATCTAGCTGGGCTTATGCCCTTAAGGTCACCTATGGACCACCCAAGAGCTGTCTTGTGTGTCCTTAGCACTTGAATAAGTGCCTCCTCTTCTTGTGAATTTAAAGCAGAGCTTATGATCACTGGAAAAGTGTCACCTTCTCCCAGAAACGCATATTTCAAGGATGGTGGTAATGGCTTGAGCTCGGGTTTAGGAGGTTTTTCCTCTTCCAGAAGAAATTTCAGAGGTTCTTTCATGTCCTCTAAATCCTCTAAATCAGGCTGAACATCTTTAAAGATGTTTTCCAACTCTGATTCAAGACTCTCAGCCATGTTGATCTCTTCTACCAAAGAGTCAATAAGATCAACTTTCATGCAGTCTTTTGATGTGTCTGGATGCTGCATGGCTTTGACAGCGTTCAACTTGAATTCATCATCATTGACTCTCAGGGTTATTTCCCCTTGTTGGACGTCAATGAGGGATCGTCCAGTTGCTAGGAAGGGTCTTCCTAGAATGAGAGTAGCACTCTTGTGCTCCTCCATTTCCAGCACAACAAAGTCAGTGGGAAAGGCGAATGGCCCAACTCTGACAATCATGTCTTCAATTACGCCTGATGGGTATTTAGTGGAACCTTCAGCAAGCTGGAGACATATCCGGGTTGGTTTAACTTCTTCAGTTAAGCCAAGCTTTCTGATAGTGGATGCAGGTATTAGGTTGATGCTTGCCCCAAGATCGCATAAAGCTGTCTTGGTGCAATTACCTTCTAATATGCATGGTATCAGAAAACTCCCAAGGTCTTTAAGCTTTTCAGGAAAGCTCTTCAGAATGACTGCATTGCATTCTTCAGTGAGTAGAACTCTTTCTGTTTCTCTCCAATCCTTTTTATGACTCAAGATCTCTTTCATGAACTTGGCATAAGAAGGTATTTGCTCAAGTGCTTCTGCAAATGGAATCTTTATTTCAAGAGTCCTGAGGTAATCTGCGAAGCGAGCAAACTGCTTATCCTGCTCCTCTTTTCGGAGTTTTTGAGGATAAGGTATTTTGGCTTTATATTCTTCAACCGTAGTTGCTGCAGGTTTATTGCCTACAGAAGTGGTTGAAGAAGCCTTTTTAGAGGGGTTGTTATCAGCATTTGTGTGTGTCTGATCCCTCACTGGCAATTGAGTGCCAGAGTTAGAAGCTGGAGTGAAACTGGACGCCAGCCCCTTGTTTGCTCCTGGCGTTTGAACGCCAGAATTGTGCCCATTTTGGGCGTTCAATGCTAGATCCTTGCCCATTTTGGGCGTTGAACGCCAATCCTGCCTTGTTTCTGGCGTTGAACGCCAGTCCTGAGCATGGTCTGGGCGTTCAGCGCCAGCCTTCCACCAATTTTCTGGTGTTTTAGTTCCAGAATTACTTTTCCCTGGGCTCTTACTGTCCTCAGGTGAATTTTGGGTGGTTTGCTCATTTCTTGGCTTTTTGCTGCCTTGAGGTGGGGTATTTAATGTTTTCCCACTTCTTAGTTGAACTGCTTGGCATTCTTCTGCTATTTGCCTTGACAGCTACTGCTTTGTTTGCTTAAACTGTTCGTCCATATGTATATTAGCCATCCTTGTCTCTTGTAGTCTATCTTTGAATTCGGCTAACTGCTTTGTTAGAAAGTCCAATTGCTGATTGAATTCAGCAGCTTGTTTTACAGGACTGAGTTCAGCAGTTGCTGTCTTAACCTCTTCTTTCATGGAAGGGTCACTGCTTAGGTACAGATGCTGATTCTTGGAAACTGTATCAATGAGCTCTTGAGCCTCTTCAATTGTCTTTCTCATGTGGATAGATCCACCAGCTAAGTAATCAAGAGACATCTGAGCTCCTTCTGTAAGCCCATAATAGAAGATGTCTAACTGAACCCACTCTGAAAACATTTCAGATGGGAATTTTCGTAGCATCTCTCTGTATCTCTCCCAGGCATCATAAAGAGATTCATTATCTCCTTGTTTAAAGCCTTGGATGTCCAGCCTTAGCTGTGTCATCCATTTTGGGGGAAAGTATTGATTCAGGAATTTTTCTGTCAGCTGTTTCCATGTCCTTATGCTGGCCTTAGGTTGGTTATTCAACCACCTCTTAGCTTGATCTTTTACAGCAAATGGAAACAGTAATAGTCTGTAGACATCCTGATCTATTTCAGTTAGAATCACACTACACTCTTTCAAGGGCAAATTGCTAGATCCAACCAATCAGGGGAACCACTTAATAGTAGTTAGTTTCTAGTTCATAGTTGTTTTGCTAATAACAATACATGAGCTTTTCTACATGTATTCAACCTGCTGTATTAGGCAAGGAACTAAGTTTGGTGTTCACACACCAAGTTGAGTTCAGAAATTCACAAGCATACATGCATACTAACTATTTCTCAAGTGCTTTGGGAACAAGCAACTTCCAACAACTTTGCAGGAATCTCCTGGAGAATTGGTGCACCATCATCCAAGAAGGCGAAGAAAAATGCAAAAATTATGGATGAGGACAAACAAGAGGGAGAGCACAAGCACCCCCATGAGTAAAAGGTGGTGGAGTTCCCTCATTGTCCCATTTTTTTCAAGTATTAAATAAGGAAAATCATGTATGAAATAGAACATGCTTCCATGGTAGTTTGGGATTTTCAATGCTGTCTTTTAGTATTTTTCTTGCTTTTTTCATATGTGTGCTGGTTCAAGTTACCTATCTTCATCTGCATCTTACTTATTGTATGTTTGTCCTTTTAAGCTAAATAAAAAGAGATGTTATGAAAGACCAGAGTAGAGTTCAATTTGTGGAGTAAGTCCTTAAATTTGTGGTGTAGTGGTGCACGAATTGTGAATCACACTTTTCACAACTCGTACCACTTACCAGCAAGTGCACTGGGTCGTCCAAGTAATACCTTACGTGAGTAAGGGTCGAATCCCACGGAGATTGTTGGTTTGAAGCAATCTATGGTTATCTTGTAAATCTTAGTCAGGAAGTCAGTTATGTTTATCAGTTGAATCGCGAATAACCAAGAGAGCATAAATTAAAGGTTACTTGTTATGCGGTAATGGAGAATATGTTGGAGTTTTGGAGATGCTTTGTCTTCTGAATCTCTGCTTTCCTCTGTCTTCTGATCCACGCATGCACGTCCTCCCATGGCAAGCTGCATGTAGGGGATCACCGTCGTCAATGGCTACATCCCATCCTCTCAGTGAAGAATATGCTCACATGCTCTGTCACAGCACGGCTAATCATCTGTCGATTCTTGATCATACTGGAATAGAATTCTTCATCCTGTTGCGTCTGTCACTAACGCCCAGCACTTGCGAGTTTGAAGCTCGTCACAGTCATTCGATCATTGAATCCTACTCGGAATACCACAGACAAGGTTTAGACTTTCCGGATTCTCATGAATGCTGCCATCAGTTCTAGCTTATACCACGAAGATTCTAATTAAGAGATCTAAGAGATACTCATTCAATCGGATATAGAACGGAGGTGGTTGTCAGGCACACGTTCATGGGTTGAGGAAGGTGATGAGTGTCACGGATCATCACCTTCATCACAGTTAATCGCGAATGAACATCTTAGGTAGGAACAAGCGTGTTTGAATGGAAAACAGAAATACTTGCATTAATTCATCGAGACACAGCAGAGCTCCTCACCCCCAACAATGGAGTTTAGAGACTCATGCCGTCAAAGAGTACAAAGTTCAGATCTAAAAAATGTTATGAGATACAAAATAAGTCTCTAAAAGTTGTTTAAATACTAAACTAGTAGCCTAGGTTTACAAAAAGTGAGTAGACTATGACGGATGGTGCAGAGATCCACTTCTGGGGCCCACTTGGTGTGTGCTGGGGCTGAGACTTAAGCAATTCACGTGCATAAGGCCATTTTGGGCGTTCAACGCCAGGTTTGGATCCATTTCTGGCGTTGAACTCCAACTTTTAATCCTTTTCTGGCGCTGAACGCCAGAATTGGGCAGAGAACTGGCATTGAACGCCAATTTATGTCGTCTATCCTTGAGAAAAGTATGGACTATTATATATTTCTGGAAAGCCCTGGATGTCTACTTTCCAATGCAATTGGAAGCACGCCATTTCAAGTTCTGTAGCTCTAGAAAATTCACTTTGAGTGCAGCGAGGTCAGAATCCAACAACATCAGCAGTCCTTTTTCAGCCTGAATCAGATTTTTGCTCAGCTCCTTCAATTTCAGCTAGAAAAATACTTGAAATTACAGAAAAACACACAACTCATAGTAAAGTCCAGAAATATGAATTTTTCCTAAAAACTAATGAAAATAAACTAAAAACTAACTAAAACATACTAAAAATTATATGAAATTAACCCCAAAAAGCGTATAAAATATCCGCTCATCACAACACCAAACTTAAATTGTTGCTTGTCCTTGGTGCACGAATTGTGAATCACACTTTTCACAACTCGTACCACTGACCAGCAAGTGCACTGGATTGTCCAAGTAATACCTCACGTGAGTAAGGGTCGAATCCCACGGAGATTGTTGGTTTGAAGCAATCTATGGTTATGTTGTAAATCTTAGTCAGGAAGTCAATTATGTTTATCAGTTGAATTGCAAATAAACAAGAGAGCATAAATTAAAGGTTACTTGTTATGCAGTAATGGAGAATGTGTTGGAGTTTTGGAGATGCTTTGTCTTCTGAATCTCTGCTTTCCTCTGTCTTCTGATTCACGCACGCACGTCCCCCTATGGCAAGCTGTGTGTAGGTGGATCACCGTTGTCAATGGCTACCATCCATCCTTCCAGTGAAAAGATTCCCAATGCGCTGTCACCGCACGGCTAATCATTTGCAGTTTCTCAATCATGCCGAAATAGGATCTACTATCCTTTTGCGTCTGTCACTACGCCCAGCACTCGTGAGTTTGAGGTTCGTCACAGTCACTCAATCATTGAATCCTACTCGGAATACCACAGACAAGGTTTAGACTTTCTGGATTCTAATGAATGCCGCCATCAGTTCTAGCTTATACCACGAAGATTCTGATTAAGAGATCTAAGAGATACTCATTCAATCAGATATAGAACGGAGGTGGTTGTCAGGCACATGTTCATGGTTTGAGGAAGGTGGTGAGTGTCACGAATCATCACCTTCATCACAATTAAGCGCGAATGAACATCTTAGATAGGAACAAGCGTGTTTGAATAGAAAACAGAAATACTTGCATTAATTCATCGAGACACAGCAGAGCTCCTCACCCCCAACAATGGAGTTTAGAGACTCATGCCGTCAAAGAGTACAAAGTTCAGATCTAAAATGTCATCAGATTCAAAAATAGGTCTCTAAGAGTTGTTTAAATACTAAACTAGTAGCCTAGGTTTACAAAAATTGAGTAAACTATAACAGATGGTGTAGAGATCCACTTCTGGGGCCCACTTGGTGTGTACTGGGGCTGAGACTTAAGCAATTCACGTGCATAAGGCCATTTTGGGCATTCAACGCCAGGTTTGGATCCATTTCTGGCGTTGAACTCCAACTTTTAATCCTTTTCTGGCACTGGACGCCAGAATTGGGCAGAGAACTGGCGTTGAACGCCAGTTTACGTCGTCTATCCTTGAGCAAAGTATGAACTATTATATATTTCTGGAAAGCCCTCGATGTCTACTTTCCAACGCAATTGGAAGCACGCCATTTCGAATTCTGTAGCTCCAGAGAATCCACTTTGAGTGCAGGGAGGTCAGAATCCAACAGCATCAGCAGTCCTTTTTCAGCCTGAATCAGATTTTTGCTCAGCTCCCTCAATTTCAGCCAGAAAAATACCTGAAATTACAGAAAAACACACAACTCATAGTAAAGTCCAGAAATATGAATTTTTCCTAAAAACTAATGAAAATAAACTAAAAACTAACTAAAACATACTAAAAATTATATGAAATTAACCCCAAAAAGCGTATAAAATATCCGCTCATCATGTAGTAATCACTTAGCTAAGTTGGTTCATCAACAAGGTGGGAAGGCAAGTATCTGTCCTGAATCATATGCTTGAAACACACCCCATGAGACTAGCTAAATAATAAGATCCCAGTAAGAAAAAGGAAAAGAACACTAAGAGTTGAAAAAGAAAGAAAGGTAATAAAGAATAAGGCTAGGCACCAAGGGCTTGAACCTTGAGGGATGTGTCTGTGGTGCTCTTGTACCAAGGATCTGCTTGGATGAATAAGTTCTTAGGAGTGCTTCATCACTTGGTAACTTGGGTTAACTAACCCGGGATTATCAACTGAAAATCCACTATCAAGAGCAACCTTGCTACAGAACATTTAGTAACCCAAAGAGGTGCTAGACACCAAGACCTCAAGGAAAGAAAATAACAAACCATGTGCCTGTGGTGTGTATGTATGGGGGAGAGAGACTTGAGGGAGTATGTCCTTAGGGGTATTTCAACACCTAGCACCTTGAACCAACTGGTTCGGGAGTGTTGGCTGAAAACTTATCTTAAAGAGTCGCCCTCTCACAGAACACTTAGCCTAAGGATGCAATAAACCTTGGAAAGACAAAGGGATCAATAAATAACAGTCTCAAAGGGTGCCATCAAGTGAGTATTCCAAGGCGTGATAAAGGTCTGAAAGCCAGTAAAGGAATGAACCTAAGTTGCTATGCATGAAACTCCCATAAAACCAAGGACATGACTTCCACAAGAATGATTCATTCATCTTGCATTTCATTCATCATTCTCTTGTTCCAGTACTTGCTTAGGGACAAGCAAGCTTTAAGTTTGGTGTTGTGATGCAAGGGCATTTTGGCCAGTTTCACTGACCTTTTCTTTATGGTTTTAGGGTAGTTTCATGCACTTTCTTAGAAAATAAGCAAGTTTTGGGTAAATAATCACTTACATCTTGATTCAAGCAAACATTATGAATTTTACATGATATTATGAGAATTATGCATGAATTAAATGACAAAATTGAATGATGCATGTCTCATAACTTGGATTAGAGCTTTGATGCACTTTATTGCTTGATTTCAGGACAAAGGAAGCAAGGAAGAACCATGTTAGTAGCCACGTTAGTCTAGCTAACATGACCACTAACGTAGAATGGAGGCTAGCTTGCAACGTTAATGAGAAAAGTGATTGCCATTAACGCCTTCGTGAGCCATCATAGCCCACGTTAGTTGCCACGTTAACTATGTTAACGTGGAAGCTAACGTGGAAGAGAAGTATAACTCCAACATTAGTGGTAAAAGTAAGTGCCACTAACGTTCCAAAGTGGCAGCTGGCCACGTTAAGAGTCACGTTAACTCAGTTAACGTGAACTCTAACGTGGATGAGGAAGATAATGCCAACGTTAGTGACACTCACCTTTGTCACTAATGTTGGATTAAGCCACTATGAGCCATGTTAGTTGCCACGTTAATTACATTAACGTGGAAGCTAACGTGGAGAAGAGGAATGATGAGCCAACGTTAGTGACACTCACCTTTGTCACTAACGTTAGAGATGGCTATCAATACCACGTTAGAAGTCACGTTATCCTAGTTAACGTGAACTCTAACGTGGGAAGAAGGGGCGTTTTGAAGCGTTAGTGACAAAGGTAAGTGTCACTAACGCTCTCGAAGATTTGGCAAGGCTACGTTAAAGGCCATGTTAACTATACTAACATGAACTCTAACGTAGGGAGAAAGGGGTACTCTCAACGTTATTGGAAAAGGTAAACCCCAGTAATGTTTGCGAAGGGCCAAGAAGCAACATTAATGGTCACGTTAGTGCCACTAACGTTGAAGTTAACGTGGACCATTTTTAGGTTAGGAACGTTAGTGAAAAAGGTGATTGTCACTAACGTTCTCGACCCCACAGTTTCACTTAACGTTAACACCACTAACGCCCCAAGCTAAAGTCCATACCTACTGCACACTTTCTCTACAAGTAAAGCTGAACCCACTGAAAAAGAAAACTACTTCAACTCAAGATCCAAAGGCCCATATCCAAAACTTGAAGAAGCAACTAGAAGATCAGAAGAATAGTATAAATAGGGAGAACTTTGAACTAGAAGAGAGCTTTTGGCATTATTAGAATTACTCTCTGTATTTTTTACTTTCTCTGCAACTTCTAGTTTAACTTTTCAGAATGCATTCTCCATCTTTGTTTTCCATTCCCAGAGCTATGAACAACTAAACCCCTTTCATTGGGTTAGGGAGCTCTATTGTAATTTGATGGATCAATAATAGTTTTCATTATTTTTCTTCTTTCTTTTCTCTTGATTTTACTAGAAAGCTTTCAATCTTCATCCAATTGAGTAGTTATCTTGGAAAAGAAGCTATTCATACTTGGATCTCTTCGGAACCTTGGAAGAGGAATGAAGAGATCATACTAGAAATGCTTTCTCATGTTGGACCGAATTGGGGTTTGGATGGATATAGTGACATATAATCCTACCAACACTTTGATTTGGAAATACATGTGGTATAATCAGTGACCATACCTCATCTCTTCTCATGAGCAATTGGACCAAGGAATTGGCTATTGATCAAGATTTGAGAGATTGAATTACCAAGGAATTGGAATTCGATCACTTAAGATTGCCAAGGAGATCAATGAATGCATTGATTGAGGAAGAGATGAAAATGAACTTGATCCGGAGGATGCAACATCTCCTAAGCCCAATGAACTCCCCATTTCTGATCTTACCCATTCTCTTTAATTTCTGCCAATTACTTTTATGATCATCTTCCCCATTCCCATTTAAGATTCTGCAATTTATTTTCCGTCATCTATTTTCAGCTCTTTATTTCCAGCATTTACATTTTCTGGTATTTACTTTCCCGCCATTTAATTTCCTGCAACTCTTAAACCAAATTCTGCTTAGCTCAACTAGAACATTCCTCCAATTAAAGTTGCTTGACCAATCAATCCCTGTGGGATTCGACCTCACTCTATTGTGAGTTTTTACTTGACGACAATTCGGTATACTTGCCGAGGGAGATTTGTTAAGAGACAAGTTTCCGTGCATCAAGTTTATGGCGCCGTTACCGGGGATTGATTTTGTATCAACAATGATTAAATTGGTGGATAACTAGATTAAGCATTTTCCTTTTGTTTGATTTAGTTTCATCTGAGTAATTTACTTTCAGTTTTAGTTATTTCTTTTCCTTTACCTTTCACCCATTAGTGATGTTACCTACATTTTGTTTTAATATTTGGTTCACTGACCCACTAACTATTTGATATATTGCATCTCTCATACTAACAGCATTTCTGCAGAAAATATTGTCTGCATCTATCTTTCTTGCTTGTGCCTTATTGGGTGTATGACAGGTAGAAGAAGCAGGGCTTCAACTTTCTTTGATTCTGAACCTGAGAGGACCTTCCTTAGATTAAGGAAGAAAGCAAGAGGGAAGAGAATAGTTGGTGCTGAGGAAGAGGAGGAGTACTTTGAACCAGACATGGATCAGAATATGGAGAACCATCATGAAGAAGAGACTCACAACCATGGCAGAAAAGGTCCAGCGCATCAGGCTGGACAAGAGAGAAGAGTTCTGGGTTCTTCCATCAACCCAAATCCAGGAAACTGTGGAAGTAGCATCCAAAGGCCAACCATACATGCCAACAACTTTGAACTAAAGTCACAGCTCATCACCCTTGTTCAGAACAATTGTTCATTCGGAGGAAGTGTCCAAGAAGACCCCAATCAACATCTAACCACCTTCCTGAGGATATGCAATACTGTGAAGTCTAATGATGTTCACCCTGACACCTATAGACTACTTCTGTTTCCCTTCTCACTCAAGGACAAAGTATCTAAATGGCTGGAATACTTTCCAAAGGAGAGTTTAGCAACCTGGGAAGACGTGGTGAATAAATTCTTGGCAAGATTCTATCCTCCTCAACGAATCAATAGGTTGAGAGCTGAGGTACAAACCTTCAGGCAGCAAGATGGTGAGACTCTATATGAAGCATGGGAGAGGTTTAAGGACCTGACAAGAAGATGCCCACCAGATATGTTCAATGAATGGGTGCAGTTGCACATTTTCTATGAAGGCCTTTCGTATGAATCAAAGAAGGCAGTAGACCACTCATTCGGGGGATCTCTGAACAAGAAGAAGACCATTGAAGAAGCCATAGATGTCATTGAGATTGTAGCAGAGAATGACTACTTCTATGCTTCTGAAAGAGGCAACACTAGAGGAGTGATGGAACTGAACAATGTGGATGCACTGCTAGCTCAAAACAAGCTAATTACCAAACAGTTGGCTGACCTTACCAAAAAGATGGAGAGGAATCAAGTGGCAGCAATCACCACCTCAGCAGCAGCTCAAGAAGGAGTGAATGAAGAAGTAGAGGGTGATCAGGAACAAGCCAACTACATTGGAAATTCACCTAGGCAGCACCATGACCCATACTCCAAAACATATAATCCCGGTTGGAGGAACCACTCAAACTTTGGGTGGGGAAACCAACAGGATCAAGGTCAAGATCAGAGACGCCACAACCCCAACAACAATGCAGCTCACCAACACTCCACACAGAGGTCATATCAACACCCACCTAACAACACCTCTCAACATCCATACCAAAGTCAAAATGGCCCTTCTCATCCTTCCAATCTCGACTCACCATCATCTGAAGATAGACTCTCAAGGATTGAAACTCTACTTGAAGGCATATACAAGGAGATCCAAAATAGTAAGGTGTTCTGAGAGGAAGTGCGATCCAACATGCAAAATCAAGTTGCTGCCATCAAGAAACTTGAGACACAAATTGGCTACCTATTTCAGCAAGCTCCTGGCCATGACCTTTGCAGCAACATTGAGTCAAGGCAAAGGGAGGAGTGTCAAGCTATCACCATCAGAAGTGGGAAAGAATTGAAGGAGACTTCCAAGCAACCACAAGAGAAAGATTCAATTGGAAGAAAGGAGGAACAAGATGAAGTTCAAGTCCCCACCTCCAACTCACATCAAAAGGAAGAAGAGCTGAAGCCATATGTTCTGAAAGTCCCATATCCTCAACAATTGAGGAAGAAGGGGGATGACAGCCAGTTCTCCAGATTTTTAGAAATCTTCAAGAAACTGCAGATTAACATACCCTTTGCTGAAGCAATAGAGCAAATGCCACTCTATGCCAAGTTCTTGAAGGAGTTGATGACCAAGAAGAGAAGCTGGAAGAACAACGATACTGTGATACTAACCGAGGAATGCAGTGCCATCATTCAGCATAAATTGCCCTAGAAATTGAAGGATCCTGGGAGCTTCCAGATTCCTTGTATTATAGGAGAAATAATAGTGGAGAAGGCTCTATATGATTTAGGAGCCAGCATCAATCTGATGTCTGTAGCTATGATGAGAAAAATGAAGATTGAGGAGGCCAAACCAAAAAAAATGGCCTTACAACAGGCAGACCAATCATTCAAGTTTTCTCACGACATAGTGGAAGACTTGCTAGTGAAGGTAGGAGACTTTATCTTTCCAGCAGACTTCGTAGTGTTAGACATGAAGGAAGGAGCTAAGGCTTCTATCATCTTGGGTAGACCATTCTTAGCTACTGCCGAAGCTGTCATTGATGTCCAAAAGGGCGAACTTACCCTTAGACTACACAATGAAACAATGATGATCAATGTGTTCAAGGCCATGAACTACCCACATGAACCATTGGGAGAATGTATGAGGTTGGACTCACTGGAAGATGTAGTACAATAGACTTTTGAAGAAGAAGAACTTGAGGGGTTAACAGAAGAGGAGGAATCAGCATCAAGCGAAGAAGCTGCAACAGCTGAGGTTCAAGCTCAGTGCACAATAGAGGAGAAGAATGGAAATAAAGAAGCACCCAAACTTGAACTAAAGGCACTGCCACCCACTCTCAAGTATGCATATCTAGGAGAAAATAAAAGTTATCCAGTAATCATAAATTCATCCCTCAGCCAAGAACAAGAGGAAGAGCTACTCCAAGTATTGCAAAGGCACAAAGATGCCATAGGATGGACCCTTGCTGACTTGAAGGGAATTAGTTCGGCCATATGTATGCATAAGATACTATTGGAAGATGATGCCAAACCATCCATTCAACCCCAAAGAAGGCTGAACCCAGTCATGAAGGAAGTGGTACAGAAGGAAGTCATGAAGTTGTGGCAAGGAGGAGTGATCTATCCGATCTCAGACAGCCCATGGGTCAGCCCTGTACAAGTTGTCCCAAAAAAGGGAGGAATCACTATAGTCCCCGATGAGAAGAACGAACTAATCCCTACAAGGACCATTATAGGATGGCGGATGTGCATAGACTACAGAAAACTCAATGAAGCTACACGAAAAGATCATTTCCCCCTTCCTTTCATGGATCAGATGCTGGAAAGACTTGCAGGACATGCATATTACTATTTTCTCGATGGTTATTCAGGATATAACCAAATAGTGGTTGATCCAAGAGACCAAGAGAAAACCTTCTTTACTTGCCCATATGGAGTGTTTGCCTACAGGCGCATGCCATTTGGGCTATGCAATGCACCTGCAACCTTCCAGTGCTGCATGCTCTCCATTTTCTCAGATATGATAGAAAAATTCATCAAAGTCTTTATGGATGACTTCTCAGTATTCAGAGATTCCTTTCCTAATTGTCTAGATCACCTAGCCCTGGTGTTAAAGAGATGTCAAGAGACCAATCTGGTCTTGAACTGGGAGAAATGTCACTTCATGGTAATAGGAGGAATAGTCATTGGCCATAAGGTGTCTAACCAGGGCATTGAGGTAGACAGAGCTAAGGTAGAACTCATTGAAAGATTACCTCCACCAAGTGATATCAAGGCAATTAGGAGTTTTTTAGGGCATGCTGGCTTTTACAGACGGTTTATTAAAGATTTTTCAAAGATAGCCAAGCCCTTAAGCAATCTCCTTGTATTTGATACACCATTTGTCTTTGATGAAAAGTGCATGCTAGCTTTCGAAAACTTGAAAAAGAGGCTGTCCTCTGCCCCTATCATTTCCCCAACTGATTGGAACTTACCATTTGACCTGATGTGCGATGCATCTGACTTTGCAGTTGGGGAAGTGTTATGACAGAGGAAAGAGAACTTAGTCCATGTAATATACTATGCCAGCAAAGTCCTCAATGATACTCAAAGAAACTATACCACTACTGAAAAGGAGTTGCTGGCAATAGTTTTTGCATTTGACAAGTTTAGATCATACCTCATTGGTGCCAAAGTAATCGTTTTCACAGATCACACAGCACTTAAATATTTGTTTACCAAGCAAGAATCAAAACCAATACTAATAAGATGGATCTTGTTGCTGCAAAAATTCAACATTGAAATTAGAGACAAAAAGGGAGTGGAGAACAAGGTAGCGGATCACCTGTCCAGAATCCCTCATGATAAGGGTGGAACACATAGTATAAGTGTGAATGAATGTTTCCCAGATGAGCAGTTAATGACGGTTCACAAAGCACATTGGTTTGCAAAAATTGCCAATTTCAAGGCAACTGGGGCTTTACCTCCAAAGATCAACAAACATCAAAAGAGAAATCTCATCAATGATGCAAAATATTTTGTCTGGGATGAGCCATATCTCTTCAAGAAGTGTCCAGATGAAATCCTGAGAAGATGTGTTTCGGAAGAAGAGGGATGAGAGGTCTTGTGGAACAGCCACAGCTCATGCTATGGAGGCCATTTTGGAGGGGACAGAACTGCAGCCAAGGTGTTACAAAGCGGATTCTTTTGGCCCACCCTTTTCAAGGATGCCAAAGAACTGGTAAAGAATTGCAATGAATGTCAAAGAGCTAGAAACTTACCCAAAAGAAATGAGATGCCACAAAATTTCATCTTAGAACTGGAACTGTTTGATGTGTGGGGAATCGATTTCATAGGACCATTCCCAACCTCATATTCAAACAAGTACATCTTGGTAGCAGTGGATTATGTTTCCAAGTGGGTAGAGGCTATTGCAACCCCAACGAATGATAACAAGGTGGTCATGAGCTTCCTCACAAAGAATATCTTTAGCCGGTTTGGAGTCCCACGAGCACTCATCAGTGATGGAGGGAGCCATTTTTGTAACAGACCACTAGAAGCTTGATAATTGAGTTTTGCTTGATGGTCTAGAATTTCTTCTTATACAAGGAATGACTTCGTTGTAAGCATAGTTCCAAACCAACAAACAATTCTTCCAATCAAAAATTTTGGGTTGTCACAAGTTCAACCCCCAATGAAAATTTACCGGAGTATTTCAGACTCCGGGTCGTCTCCCTAGGAACCAACGGAGTGCATATGTATTGGCTATAGATGGGGAAAAGGGGGTTTTGTTTATAAGATGGCAAGAAAATAAGTAAATTGAACGAGTAAGTAAAGAAAGCAAATTAAAGAACTCTTGGCTAAGAATTGGGTACTTAAGATCACAATCCTAGTTAATACCAATTATCGACAATTATGAGAGGCCAACCCATTAAGTCTACTTCTCGAAGCCTTAAGTACGTAACATTTACTCCTAGACTGGAAGTATGTCAAATAGGCCTAATCACATCCACCCATAAGTCCTAACCTCCCTACCAATTGGTTTAGTAGTGGATTAGCGTCAATGGGCTTCAAATTGATCACACAGGGTTCTCAAATTACCAATTCCATGGTATCCAAAACTCAAGATCACTTAAGTCCCTTGGCCTAGACCAAGAGTTGACAAAACTACTCAAGAACTGAAGAAAACATTTCATCAAACACCTAGAGTGCAATAAAAATTGACATCATAACTTGCAAGGATACTAAAATCTACCACTATTAATTGCAAGAAAAGAAAACTCACAACTCAAATCAACATCAATTAAAGAGACATCAACATTAAAATTGCATTAAATGTAACAAATCCAACATAAGTGCATGAATGTAAAAGAGAGCATAAAAGTAAAATTAACACTACAAATCATGAGAATCAAGGAGTAGAAGTAAGAGATCATAAAAGAAATGAGATGAGAACATGTAATTAAACCTAAATCTAGAAGAGATTAACCTAACCTAATTCTAGAGAGAAGAGGGAGCTTCTCTCTCTAGAAACTAACCTATATAATGCTATACCTACAACTAATTACTCCCCCTTTGCTTGGACTTCAATTCTGCATGAAATACACTCAGAAACAAGTTGGATTTGGGCTTGGGCAGCTCAGAAAATCGCCCCCAACGTTTTGCCATTAAGTGGGCCAAGTAAGAGTATCGGCGCGCGCGCGCCCTGTGCGCGTGCGCGTCGCTGGCAAATTCTCAATCTGCGCGGAGGCGGTATGTACGCGTGCGCGTTCTTGTGAGAAACCACTTTTGTGCGTGCGCGCCTTGTACGCGTGCGCGTCCATTGGTGCATTCCAAATCTTTGTTTCTTCATGCATTCTCCTCTTTGCATGCTTTTCTCCTCATTTCTTCCATCCAATACTTGCCTAATGAACCTGAAATTACTTAACAAACACATCAAGGCATCGAATGGAATTAGGGTGGATTAAAATCACCAATTTAAGGCCTAAAAAGCATGTTTTTACATTTAAGCATAATTTAAGGGAGAATTACAAAACCATGCTATTTCATTGAATAAATGTAGGAAAAGGTGGATAAATCCCCCAAAATAAGCACAAAATAAACCACGAAATCGGGGTTTATCAAATCTCCCCACACTTAAACTAAGCATGTCCTCATGCTAAAATCAAGAAAGAAGCAAAGGGTATCACATTTATTCAATGCAAGCTACTAACTAGATGCAATCTATTTATATGCTAGTTATCTACATGAATGCAATGGCTCAGTCAAAACAAGTCAATTTCCAAGAGTACACATGTAAGGACAAGGGCTAAGGTGTTAGTAATCAAGCAAACCACAATTGGATTGAATCATTGAAAGGGTTCACAAACTTGCAAGAGGAGATTATTAAGGGTGGAAACATGTAATTGAGCGATCGAACCCGTACCGGATGTGTATCCGCTCTATGCGCTCAAGTGTATGGGGTTGATTCACTCAATTCTCCCCTAATCATGCTTTCCAAGATTTGTTTTTCATCTAACAATCAACAATTAATTCATGCATGCATACAAATATCATGAGGACTTTCCCATGGGTTGTAATGGGGCTAGGGTCAAGGTAGGATGCATATGGTCAAGTGAGCTAGAGATTTGAATCTTTGATTAACTTAAACTTCCCACCTAACCTATGACAACCTATACAATTCTAAACAAACCTAACTACCCATTCTTCACTTTTCACACACTCATGCATTCTATTTTAAACACCACACATATGCATTGATTATTATTGAACCTTGAACCTTGGGGCATTTTGTGCCCTTTTTATTGCAATTCTTTTTCTTTCTTTTTCTATATATATTTTTTTCTTTTTATTTTTCTCATTCCAAAAAATTTTTTTTTTTAAAATATATATACAAGTACCAATGCATATGGTTTTACATTTGATTAATACATGAGTATATACCCAATTCCCAAAATTTTCAATAAAAATATAAACACACTTTTATCTCTACCCAATGTTCCCAACTCTCCCAAAATCAAATAATGAACACTCTCACTAGCCTAAGCTAATCAAAGATCCAAACAAGGGACATTTATTGTTTTTCACTTAGGCTTGTAATGTGCTATAATTAAGAATAAATGGGTTAAGCATAGGCTCAACATTGGCTAACAATGGAAGATAAAAGTGTAGGCTATTTGGGTAATTAAGCTAATTGAACAATGGCCTCAATCATATAAATGCATGTATACAGAAATAACGGACATAAAGAATCAAACAAATCAAGGCTTGCAATTATAAGAAGAGAATAATGCACACAAGAATGAAAATAAGTGGTTGTATATGATGTAACCACACGATTAGGCTCAAATCTCACATGCTTGTGTTCTTAGCTCAAAACATGATCCACAAAGTATATACTTCAAGCAAGTTCTAAAAAAAAATTTCAACCAATTGGGGCTGGTGCCCTAAAATGAGTTTCTTGAAAATTTCATCATATTGATTGAGCTTATTTTAATGCAAAATTGTGATTCAGACAAATTCTCCTAGTTTACCCCTTTTTCAATCAAAACACGTTTCGTCTATAAGAAGGGTTAACTAGATTTTCAGCAATCCATTAATTTCCTAATCACAATCAACAACTGAGATGCAATATATATATATATATATATATACTAAAAGTGTGCAACAACCAAAATAAGAGTATCTACAAAAGCATAAATATGTACAGCAATCCCAAAATGATCTAAAACATAAAGTGCGAAATAAAACAAAATAGAGTAGCAGCGAATAGAAATAAAAGTCTGAAAGTTCACCACATAAGTGCAAACACCGGTCACGAACGGTGACCTCCCCACACTTTAGGATTGAGCATCGTCCTCGATGCTACTACTGAAGCTCGGGATGGGGGTCAACAATCGCACCAGGCTGTGGCTCATGCTCAGGCTCGGGCTGTGGGACTGGAGGTGGCACTGGCTGTGGCTCCGGAATGTCATGCTGGACCTCAGGAGGCTGCTGGACCTCGGTGGCGGCCTGCGTCACTGGTGGTGCCTTCTGCTGCGTCGGCTCCACACCATGCTCCTCCTCCTGATCCTGCTCATCAGAGGCGGAAGACTCTGGAGGTGGAGGGAGCTCGATACCCTGTGATGCAGCCGCCTGGTCTAAGCGGTCGAGGCATCGCATAACACGATGCTCAAAGCGCTCCATGAAGAAAAGAAGGTGCTGCACTAACATATAGGTCGGCTCAGGTGCTGATGGTGGTGCAGGTGCTGCTGTGGAAGAAGAGGGTCCAGCTGCTGTGGAGGATGAAGGTCTAGCTGCCTCGACTACCGCTCTAGCTCGAGAACGGCGGCTAGTCCGGGGCTTCTCGTGCACCCATACACCCTATGGAATAGTAACTTCCTTGTCATCATCATCTGGAGGTGGTGGTGTCACGTCCTCGTCCTCCCACGGGACATCAGCTAGCTCAGCTAAGCTAGTAACCAGTGTCGGAAACGGTAGCAAGCCGCGAATATGAGCTCTCCACATGCTATGCCTAATCAGTCGGGGAAAATACACCTCCTTTCCCTCCATGACATACCCAATCAAAACTAGCATATGCATCGGAATCTCTGAGAAGTGAGTGGTAGGAAAGACATAGTGGGCAAATATCTGCTGCCAGGTCCTAGCCTCCCTAGTCAGATATGCAAATAGCATGCCCTTGGGCTTTGTGTTGCTCAAATCCATCACCCAGGAAGCATCTGGTGTAGCAATCACGCGCCTAAGCGCCTCATAGTCAAAAGTCATGGAGAGGAGAGCTACCTCTGCCTGTTGGTAGGCACAAGTCTCAGGAGTACCAACTCTGTAGAGCAGCACATCCTTTAAGGCATCCTCAGTGATCATAATCTCTCTACCCCTCAAGTGTACTGAATCCAAGCCTTGTCGGAAGAAGTTACAGTAAAATTCCTTGACCCACGAGATGTTAATCCGTCCTAAGTCCCTATCAACGAAATTGAATCCCAACTTAGAAATACGGGCGTTTATGGCACGCCTCACATCATTGGGAAGATTCAGCTTCTTCTCAATGTTCAGCTTTGTCTTTGCATAACGAGAAAGGCGTAGTTCGCAGTAGAGGTTTGGAAACTTGGTTGGATCAGTGGATGGAAGTAACTGATTTTTTTTTCCTCATCATTTAGCGGATTCTTAGCATAGTTAGCATATGGTGAGGGTGTAGAGGTCTTAGAGCACTTCCTCTTTTTGGAAGTAGTGGCTATAGCCTTTCCTTTATCCAACATCCTGAAAACATAGATAATATAATATAAGCCTATAGCCAAGTAGATACAAAGCACTCAAAGCAAAGCATATTCATGAAGTGAATAAGGAAAGAGGATTTCTTGGAATGTAAGCAACAGAATATAAAATTCAAACCAGACTTCAAACCAAGAATTCAAACCATGTTTTGCACATCCTTCGTTAATTGAGTTCAGAAAGCACCATATACAAAAGAATGACAAAAAGAGTTAGGTTGAAAACCAAAAGGAGTTAGTTGGTTAAATGAGTTACAGTTAGAAATCAGTTTGAAAATCAGTGATATGGTAAAAACCATCTCAATCTGAAAGGAATGCACAAACCAATGCTGTAAGCACGTTCACAATCATGAGTTGCAACAAGTCATTGATGATGAAATATGATATAGCTAGAAAACAGCTAATATGAAACAAACCATCAATCAATGTAAGGATCACTAGTAATGTTGGTGAAATCAGAATCTTGAGAAACAAGTAAATCAAGCATATTTAACACCAACTTTAGCAATGCATACAAGTCATAAGATCAAATGTGAATTGGAAACTTCATGGTCTATGTGACTTAATGAGACTATGTATGAACATAATGAACTATTTGGTCACATAGATGAGAACATTCAAACTTGTGTGTCTATTGCAAAACAGGCACAAAATTTTAAGGAAATCACAAGTGATGGTCAATTGGAAAATTCATTCAAACCATTCAATGCCTAGACGCAAACCATCATGCATCACAAGCAAGGAGTTTAAGCAAGACCAAAACTTGTCCCTAAGGATTTTCCAAAACCATTTAAGCAACAAAATTCTAATTGAACAGAAATTATCAATTAGAATTTGTTACACCCAACCAACAAGGTTAATTTTAAGATTATGGTTGAGAAAAATTCGACAGCAATTCAGCAGCATATTGGCTAATCCTCAAATTCAGACAGACAAAGTAGATTCCATATGAATTCAACAACAATTAAGAACACAAAACCACATGTGAGTTCATATGGAGGTAGCAGACAGTTAATAGTTCAGCAACAAAACAATTCAAACAGCACAGAGGGCAGAAGCAGTTGCTTCAATCAACATTTCCTTCACCAATCCCTCACAAATAAGCAGCATTATCAGAGTACATGAACACAGGGCAATGCAGCAAAACAGAGCAATTTCATATAGCAACAGAAATTCAAACAGTGCCTAAATCCACTACTCAGACCAGATTCGCTAACCACCTAAATCAAACTAAACTAACTAACTACGCTAATTCTAACTACACTAACGTAATTAACAATAAGCAGTAAAATGAAGCAAAACAGGGGAGGTATGGAACCTGGTTGCAGAGACAGAGAAGAAGCAGAACAGGAAAGAAGAAGGCGAAGTGGAGTAGTGAGATGGAGAACCGGTCACAATGGCGGCCGCGGTGGCGCTGGTTGCGCAGAGGCAGCGAGAAGCAGAGAGCAGAGGGGCAGTGAAAGAAGGAGGAAAGAAAATGAGAGAAGAAGGAGAAGATGGTACAGTGATGGTAGTCGGCGGCGGCGACGGGATTGGAGTGCTCGCTGGAGGTGAGGTGGTTACTGGGAGAAGTTTGATGATGGAGGGGGGTTGAATGGTGGGAGAAGGAAAATGGAACGTTGGGGATGGAAAGGGTGTGATGCACGAATGCGCTAGGGCTTCGCGTCTCTGGGGTAAGTGAAAATTCAAATCCACGCGTGCGCGTAAGATGCGCGTTCGCGTGGGTGGCCGAAATGGAAGAACGGCGCGAAAGCGCAATGCGCGCTTGCGCGTAGATGAAGGAATCGAAATAGGCGCGGACGCGCAAGGTGTGCGTCGGCGCGGATGTGCTGGGCTGCAGGCACAAAAGGGGCCCAGAGTTGGCACAACTCTTGGGTCCTTTGGCCTGGATGATGCTAAGACGCATCGACGCACGCGCGCATTATGCGCGTTCGCGTGGATGGCTAAGCTTATTGGAGGGGCGCGGAGGCGTGAAGTACGCCAACGCGTGGACGGCGAAACAGAGAGTGGCGCGGACGCGTACAGCATGCGTCCGTGTGGGTTGAGGCACAGAGTTGGCCCAAAAGTAGCACAACTCTCTGGTTTTTGGCCCAGGAAACTAAAATGCGCAGCCGACGCGCGCGCGCACTTTGCGCTTGCGCGTGGCTTACTTTTTCTCTCTCTCTCTCTCTCTCTCTCTCTTTTTTATTTAATATTATGAGCATCAAAAGACCTCATAACTTTCCATCCTTTTCTAAAACTCTAGCTAAAGTGTAAGATTAAGCACATTTTGAGACATAGGGGCATTTTCAAACAACTTGAGAAAACTTACAACTCAAGCAAAAACTCAATTCGAAAATAAATTCATCCCTTATTAAAGCATAGAATGCATAAACACCTTAGTAAACAAAGGAAAATATACTAAGAGGTAAAGAAACTATATACAATGGAATCCAATTCATTCATTCATTATATCTACAAGAGAATGGAAAGAGTTTACCATGGTGGGGTGTCTCCCACCAAGCACTTTTAGTTTAAGTCCTTAAGTTGGACCTTGGGAGGCTCCTTGTCAAGGTGGCTTATGCTTGTACCCATCCTTGAACCTCCAAAAGTGCTTGTCCTTCAATCGGTTGTCAGAAGTTCCAACCTTCTTCATTAAGCTTTGGTGAGGTTCTTTCCAAGACGTGGGCTCCCGAGAAAGATTATCATAGGATAATCCAGGATCCCATATCTTGTCCTCGCACCCATCTTCTAGTTGATTATCTTGACTTTGTTCGGGTGACGAGAAAATAGAATTCTCATGGAAGCACCACACTACTCTCCTAGACCCATTTAGTTCAGCATTACACCAATCTATGCTCTCTAATTCCGAGCTTCCCACCATAATGAGCCTAGATTTAGAACGCCAACCACTAAACATCCTCCTTTTTCGCTTGATTCCACAAAGCGCCCTGAGTTGGCCATTCGTTTCAAGCAAACCATATTCAAGTGGGATAACACAGCTGCGAGTTAGAAGTTTTACCCACTCAATTGGAGGATCGGATGACGAACTAGGTAGAGGAGTTCCCAAAGATCGTGATAAAGCATGTTCTACTCCCGTCCATCCTCTTCTAGAGGTTTCCACCACTTGGCGAGGTTCTTCAAGTTCTTCCTCATGCCAAACCTCCTCAAGTTCACTTTCTTCGTCACCAATTTCTTCTATTTCTTCCCCATCGCTCTTATCGTAGATAGGAGGTCTAGTGAAGTCTACCTCATCGTCAAGTCTAAGCAAATTGGGGAAGGATTCTTCGAACTCAAAAGGATCATATGTTGATTCGGAATCATCATAGGTAGGAGGGTTTGTTGCTTGGAGCACTTCTTCCAGTTCTTCACTTGCATTAGGCTTTGGAGGTTGCAAGCCCTCTTCAACCTTGCTTTCCAATATACTGGGGGAGGGTTCAACAGGATCGTTAAGGGAGTTGATCGAAGTGGGCAAAAAATCATTAGAGATGGAATCCACTTCTTTATCAGTTTCCTTTAACTCATTGTTTACTCCTGCGACATTGCTCCTTTCTTTGATATTCCCTCCACATTCCTTGGAGGAAGTTTCCTCAACTTGGGATTCCTTTATGTACTCAACATATCCTAAACATCCATCCACCACTTCCTTTTGTTCGCTAATCTCTATCTTCTCCTCTTGTTGCGGTTCTTGATTCAATTCTTCTTCCTCACCATGGAGTTCCATGTTCATATCCTTGCTAAGCTCCGGAGTTGCTTCTCTGCATCCAACAATGGAAGTACTTATGGCGCATGAGCTTAGGTGAGATGTTAGGTGACCCACGGCTTCTACTATGCCGGCCACCCTTACTCTTAACTCCTTGAACTTGGTTTCATCTTCCTCTTGTCGCCTTAAAATACGAGATTCAAGGTCTCTCAGTTCTAACATGAAGGCTTCGTCAAGAGATGGTGTTGGGAGAGAAAATTCATCAGTTAGGGAAGAATTGTTATAATCGGAAGGTGGTTCATGTTGGTGAAGATCTTGAGGTGGTGTATGTGGAATTTGTGGTTCTTGAGAGTATTGGTATTGGGATGGTGGTTGTTCTACATGTAGTTCTAATGGTGGTTGATATGGTGTGTATAAGTTATGGTCATATGGAGGAAAATGATGGTATGAGGCTTGTGAGTATGACGTGTGGCTATGTTGAGGATATGTCTCATAGGCATATGGTGGTAGTTCTTGGAAGTCACAAGGAAATTCACCATAGCTAGTGGATTGATATGCATCATAGAACGGCTCTTCTTCATAGTGCATTGGTAGAGGTTGTTGCCATGGAGGTTGATCAAGTGTTTGAGGCTCCTCCCACCTTTGATCTCCAATTCCTTGATGTACATCCTCGTTGAAGCTTTCATCTCCTACAACATAGTTTGAGCTACACTCATAGCCAAAGTGAGAATTCATAGTGATGTGGAAAATAAAAACAAAGAGCGATAAGAAACGAAGAAGCCTAAATCCTAGAATTAGCAAAAATCAACAAATAAACCAAAGATAAAGCTATTCACAATATTCACAATAGTCAATAACATAGCACCATTGGATCCCCGGCAACGGCGCCATTTTGATAACTGAGTTTTGCTTGATGGTCTAGAATTTCTTCTTATAGAAGGAATGACTTCGTTGTAAGCATAGTTCCAAACCAACAAACAATTCTCCCAATCAAAAATTTTGGGTTGTCACAAGTTCAACCCCCAATGAAAATTTACCGGAGTATTTCGGACTCCGGGTCGTCTCCCTAGGAACCAACGGAGTGCATATGTATTGGCTATAGAGGGGGAAAAGGGGGTTTTGTTTATAAGATGGCAAGAAAATAAGTAAATTGAACGAGTAAGTAAAGAAAGCAAATTAAAGAACTCTTGGCTAAGAATTGGGTACTTAAGATCACAATCCTAGTTAATACCAATTATCGACAATTATGAGAGGCCAACCCATTAAGTCTACTTCTCGAAGCCTTAAGTACGTAACATTTACTCCTAGACTGGAAGTATGTCAAATAGGCCTAATCACATCCACCCATAAGTCCTAACCTCCCTACCAATTGGTTTAGTAGTGGATTAGCATCAATGGGCTTCAAATTGATCACACAGGGTTCTCAAATTACCAATTCCATGGTATCCAAAACTCAAGATCACTTAAGTCCCTTGGCCTAGACCAAGAGTTGACAAAACTACTCAAGAACTGAAGAAAACATTTCATCAAACACCTAGAGTGCAATAAAAAATTGACATCATAACTTGCAAGGATACTAAAATCTACCACTATTAATTGCAAGAAAAGTAAACTCACAGCTCAAATCAACATCAATTAAAGAGACATCAACATTAAAATTGCATTGAATGTAACAAATCTAACATAAGTGCATGAATGTAAAAGAGAGCATAAAAGTAAAATTAACACTACAAATCATGAGAATCAAGGAGTAGAAGTAAGAGATCATAAAAGAAATAAGATGAGAACATGTAATTAAACCTAAATCTAGAAGAGATTAACCTAACCTAATTCTAGAGAGAAGAGGGAGCTTCTCTCTCTAGAAACTAATCTACATAATGCTATACCTACAATTAATTACTCCCCCTTTGCTTAGACTTCAATTCTGCATGAAATACACTCAGAAACAAGTTGGATTTGGGCTTGGGCAGCTCAGAAATCGCCCCCAGCGTTTTGCCATTAAGTGGGCCAAGTAAGAGTATCGGCGCGCGCGTGCCCTGTGCGCGTGCGCGTTCTTGTGAGAAACCACTTTTGCGCGTGCGCGCCTTGTACGCGTGCGCGTCCATTGGTGCATTCCAAATCTTTGTTTCTTCATGCATTCTCCTCTTTGCATGCTTTTCTCCTCATTTCTTCCATCCAATACTTGCCTAATGAACCTGAAATTACTTAACAAACACATCAAGGCATCGAATGGAATTAGGGTGGATTAAAATCACCAATTTAAGGCCTAAAAAGTATGTTTTTACATTTAAGCATAATTTAAGGGCAAATTACAAAACCATGCTATTTCATTGAATAAATGTGGGAAAAGGTGGATAAATCCCCCAAAATAAGCACAAAATAAACCACGAAATCGGGGTTTATCAAATCTCCCCACACTTAAACTAAGCATGTCCTCATGCTAAAATCAAGAAAGAAGCAAAGGGTATCACATTTATTCAATGCAAGCTACTAACTAGATGCAATCTATTTATATGCAAGTTATCTACATGAATGCAATGGCTCAGTCAAAACAAGTCAATTTCCAAGAGTACACATGTAAGCACAAGGGCTAAGGTGTTAGTAATCAAGCAAACCACAATTGGATTGAATCATTGAAAGGGTTCACAAACTTGCAAGAGGAGATTATTAAGGGTGGAAACATGTAATTGAGCGATGGAATCCGTACCGGATGTGTATCCGCTCTATGCGCTCAAGTGTATGGGGTTGATTCACTCAATTCTCCCCAAATCAAGCTTTCCAAGATTTATTTTTCATCTAACAATCAACAATTAATTCATGCATGCATACAAATATCATGAGGACTTTCCCATGGGTTGTAATGGGGCTAGGGTCAAGGTAGGATGCATATGGTCAAGTGAGCTAGAGATTTGAATCTTTGATTAACTTAAACTTCCCACCTAACCTATGACAACCTATACAATTCTAAACAAACCTAACTACCCATTCTTCACTTTTCACACACTCATGCATTCTATTTTAAACATCACACATATGCATTGATAGAGGTGGTCAGGAAACTCAAATCAAGGTGGTCAGGACCCTTTCTTGTCACAAAGGTCTTGCCGTATGGGCACATAGAAATCATGGAGGAAAGTTCAAAGAGGACGTTCACTGTGAACGGACAAAGACTCAAACACTACATGGGCAACATGGGGAAAAACCCCAAAGTGAAGTATCACCTCAAATAATGGAGAAATCGTCGAGCTAGCGACGCTAAAAGAGTGCTTCGTTGGGAGGCAACCCAACCTAAGGTAGTTTTCTTTTCATTTGCATTTCAATAAAAATCACAAGTAGTTTTCCCCGTATTCTGAGGAGCTAATTTTGGTGTTACACACCAAAGCAATACAAGAGTGAGTGTGTAATTCTAAGTTTGGTGTTCCACCAAAGATTTCAGTTAGAATCACACTACACTCCTTCAAGGGAAAATTGCTAGATCCAACCAATCAGGGGAACCACTTAACAGTAGTTAGTTTCTAGTTCATAGTTGTTTAGCTGATAACAATACATGAGCTTTTCTACATGTATTCAACCTGCTGTATTAGGCAAGGAACTAAGTTTGGTGTTTACACACCAAGTTAAGTTCAGAAATTCACAAGCATACATGCATACTAACTATTTCTCAAGTGCTTTGGGAACAAGCAACTTCCAACGACTTTGCAGGAATCTCCTGGAGAATTGGTGCACCATCATCCAAGAAGGCGAAGAAAAATGCAAAAATTATGGATGATGACAAACAAGAGGGAGAGCGCAAGCACCACCATGAGTAAAAGGTGGTGGAGTTCCCTCATTGTCCCATCTTTTTCAAGTATTTAATAAGGAAAATCATGTATGAAATAGAATATGCTTCCATGGTAGTTTAGGATTTTCAATGCTGTCTTTAGTATTTTTCTTGCCTTTTTCATATATGTGCTAGTTCAAGTTACCTATCTTCATCTGCATCTTGCTTATTGTATGTTTGTCCTTTTAAGCTAAATAAAAAGAGATGTTATGAAAGACCAGAGTGGAGTTCAATTTGTGGAGTAAGTCCTTAAATTTGTGGTGTAGTAATCACTTAGCTAAGTTGGTTCACCAACAAGGTGGGAAGGCAACTATCTGTCCTGAATCATATGCTTGAAACACACCCCATGAGACTAGCTAAATAATAAGATCCCAGTACGAAAAAGGAAAAGAACACTAAGAGTTGAAAAAGAAAGAAAGGTAATAAAGAATAAGGCTAGGCACCAAGGGCTTGAACCTTGAGGGATGTGTCTGTGGTGCTCTTGTACCAAGGATCTGCTTGGATGAATAAGTTCTTAGGAGTGCTTCATCACTTGGTAACTTGGGTTAACTAACCCGGGATTATCAACTGAAAATCCACTATCAAAAGCAACCTTGCTACAGAACATTTAGTAACCCAAAGAGGTGCTGGACACCAAGACCTCAAGGAAAGAAAATAACAAACCATGTGCCTGTGGTGTGCATGTATGGGGGAGAGAGACTTGAGGGAGTAAGTCCTTAGGGGTATTTCAACACCTAGCACCTTGAACCAACTGGTTCGGGAGTGTTGGCTAAAAACTTATCTTAAAGAGTCACCCTCTCACAGAACACTTAGCCTAAGGATGCAATAAACCTTGGAAAGACAAAGGGATCAATAAATAACAGTCTCAAAGGGTGCCATCAAGTGAGTATTCCAAGGCATGATAAAGGTCTGAAAGCCAGTAAAGGAATGAACCTAAGTTGCTATGCATGAAACCCCATAAAACCAAGGACATGACTTCCACAAGAATGATTCATTCATCTTGTCATTTCATTCATCATTCTCTTGTTCCAGTACTTGCTTAGGGACAAGCAAGCTTTAAGTTTGGTGTTGTGATGCCAGGGCATTTTGGCCAGTTTCACTGACCTTTTCTTTATGGTTTTAGGGTAGTTTCATGCACTTTCTTAGAAAATAAGCAAGTTTTGGGTAAATAATCACTTACATCTTGATTCAAGCAAATATTGTGAATTTTACATGATTTCATGAGAATTATGCATGATTTAAATGACAAAATTGAATTATGCATGTCTCATAACTTGGATTAGAGCTTTGATGCGCTTTATTGCTTGATTTCAGGACAAAGGAAGCAAGGAAGAACCATGTTAGTAGCCATGTTAGTCTAGCTAACGTGACCACTAACGTAGAATGGAGGCTAGCTTGCAACGTTAATGAGAAAAGTTATCGCCAATAACGCCTTCGTGAGCCATCATAGCCCACGTTAGTTGCCACGTTAACATAGTTAACGTGGAAGAGAAGTAGAACTCCAACATTAGTGGTAAAAGTAAGTGCCACTAACGTTCCAAAGTGGCAGCTGGCCATGTTAAGAGTCACGTTAACTCAGTTAACGTGAACTCTAACGTAGATGAGGAAGATAATGCCAACGTTAGTGACACTCACCTTTGTCACTAACATTGGATTAAGCCACTATGAGCCACGTTAGTTGCCACGTTAATTACATTAACGTGGAAGCTAACGTGGAGAAGAGGAATGATGAGCCAACGTTAGTGACACTCACCTTTGTCACTAACATTGGAGATGGCTATCAATACCACGTTAGAAGTCACGTTAACCTAGTTAACGTGAACTCTAACATGGGAAGAAGGGGCGTTTTGAAGCGTTAGTGACATGTAAGTGTCACTAACGCTCTCGAAATTTTGGCAAGGCTACATTAAAGGCCACGTTAAATATACTAACATGAACTCTAACGTAGGGAGAAAGGGGTACTCTCAACGTTATTGGAAAAGGTAAACCCCAGTAACGTTTGCAAAGGCCACTAACGTTGAAGTTAACGTGGACCATTTTTGGGTTAGAAACGTTAGTGAAAAAGGTGATTGTCACTAACATTCTCGACCCCACAGTTTCACTTAACGTTAACACCACTAACGCCCCAAGCTAAAGTCCATACCTACTGCACACTTTCTCTGCAAGTAAAGCTGAGCCCACTGAAAAAGATAACTACTTCAACTCAAGATCCAAAGGCCCATATCCAAGACTTGAAGAAGCAACTAGAAGATCAGAAGAATAGTATAAAAAGGGAGAACTTTGAACTAGAAGAGAGATTTTGGCATTATTAGAATTACTCTTTGTATTTTTTACTTTCTCTGTAACTTCTAGTTTAACTTTTCAGAATGCATTCTCCATCTTTGTTTTCCATTCCCAGAGCTATGAACAACTAAACCCCTTTCATTGGGTTAGGGAGCTTTGTTGTAATTTGATGGATCAGTAATAGTTTTTATTATTCTTCTTCTTTCTTTTCTCTTGATTTTACTAGAAAGCTTTCAATCTTCATCCAATTGAGTAGTTTTCTTGGAAAAGAAGCTATTCATACTTGGATCTCTTCGGAACCTTGGAAGAGGAATGAAGAGATCATGCTAGAAATGCTTTCTCATGTTGGACCAAATCGGGGTTTGGATGGATATAGTGACATATAATCCTACCAACACTTTGATTTGGAAATACATGTGGTATAATCAGTGACCATACCTCATCTCTTCTCATGAGCAATAGGACCAAGGAATTGGCTATTGATCAAGATTTGAGAGATTGAATTACCAAGGAATTGGTATTCAATCACTTAAGATTGCCAAGGAGATCAATGAATGCATTGATTGAGGAAGAGATGAAAATGAATTTGATCCGGAGGATGCAACATCTCCTATGCCCAATGAACTCCCCATTTCTGATCTTACCCATTCTCTTTAATTTCTGCCAATTACTTTTATGATCATCTTCCCCATTCCCATTTAAGATTCTGCAATTTATTTTCCGTCATCTATTTTCAGCTCTTTATTTCCAGCATTTACATTTTCTGGTATTTACTTTCCCGCCATTTAATTTCCTGCAACTCTCAAACCAAATTCTGCTTAGCTCAACTAGAACATTCCTCCAATTAAATTTTCTTGACCAATCAATCCCTGTGGGATTTGACCTCACTCTATTGTGAGTTTTTACTTGACGACAATTCGGTATACTTGCCGAGGGAGATTTGTTAAGAGACAAGTTTCCGTGCATCAAGTTTATGGCACCGTTGCCGGGGATTGATTTTGTATCAACAATGATTAAATTGGTGGATAACTAGATTGAGCATTTTCCTTTTGTTTGATTTAGTTTCATCTGAGTAATTTACTTTCAGTTTTAGTTATTTCTTTTTCTTTACCTTTCACCCATTAGTGGTGTTACCTGCATTTTGTTTTAATATTTGGTTCACTGACCCACTAACTATTTGATATATTACATCTCTCACACTAACAGCATTTCTGCAGAAAATATTGTCTGCATCTATCTTTCTTGCTTGTGTCTTATTGGGTGTCTGACAGGTAGAAGAAGAAGGGCTTCAACTTCCTTTGATTCTGAACCTGAGAGGACCTTCCTTAGATTAAGGAGGAAAGCAAGAGGGAAGAGAATAGTTGGTGCTGAAGAAGAGGAGGAGTACTTTGAACCAGACATGGATGAGAATATGGAGAACCATCATGAAGAAGAGGCTCACAACCATGGCAGAGAAGGTCCAGCGCATCAGGCTGGACAAGAGAGAAGAGTTATGGGTTCTTACATCAACCCAAATCCAGGAAGACCCCAATCAACATCTAACCACCTTCCTGAGGATATGCGATACTGTGAAGTCTAATGGTGTTCACCCTGACACCTATAGACTACTTCTGTTTCCCTTCAGCGCTTTTATGCAACCCTCAACCCCCCCCCCACAAATGTCCCATCCTCTTCGTCCTCCTTCCCCACCCCCCCCAATTTCCCACAAACTCCACCGTCACTATACCTGACGAACGGATCTCTCGTGCGGTCTAGAATTTTCACAATTAAGTTCTCGTTGCAAGTATAGCTTCTAGACCGACAAGAAATCCTTTCGTACAAAAACTTTGGTTGTCACAAGTAACAAAACCCAATAAAATTTATAACCGAAGTATTTAAACCTCGGGTCATCTCTCAAGGAATTGCAGGGAGATATGTTTATTATTGGTTATAGAAAAAGTATCTTTTTGGGTTTTTTTAAGATAAGAAGCAACAATAGTAAATGGCAATGGAAACAAACTAACTATAAAAACTCTTGGCAAGGTATGAGAACTGGAAATCCCATCCTAGTTATCCTTATCAGGTGTGATGAGAATTGTTATTGCTCCCACTTAGTTAACCCTTACTAAATAAAGGAAAGTCAAGTGGACTAGTCAATTTGATTCCTCAAGTCCTAGTCAACTCCTATGAAAAGACTAGCTTTAGAGGGATCTAAATCAATCAGCAATTTCCAATTTTCAATCAACAGCTGAGTTTGACAACTCAAGTGTCACCAATTACTCAACCATAGCCAAAAGAAGAAAATCTACTGGAAGAAAAATGCCTTGAAAATAATAAAAGGGAATATGGTAATTAAAATTCAATTGGAAACAATTAAATAGATAATAGATTTAAATGGAAAAGTACCCTTTGCATTAATAATTTAAATGAACAATGAACCTGGAATTGAGAAGAAGAATGAACCATAAACTAAGAGAAATCCTAAATCCTAAAAACTAAGAGAGAGGAGAGAGCCTCTCTCTCTCTAGAAACTACATCTAAAACCTAAAATTGTGAATATGAAAGTTGTGTCTATGAATGAATGGATTCCCCCACTTTATAGCCTCTAATCTGTGTTTCCTGGGCCGAAAACTGGGTCAAAAATAGCCCAGAAATCACCCCCGGCGATTTCTGATACGTCCAGCTATTGATTTTTCTCCAGGTCACGCGTGTGCGTCACCTATATTCGGGGCAGATATGGCAAATTATCTATTGTTGCGAAGCCCCGGATGTTAGCTTTCCAACGCAACTGGAATCGCCACATTTGGACTTTTGTAGCTCAAGTTATGGTCGATTTAGTACCAGGTGGTCAGGTTGGACAGCTTAGCAATTTCTTCAACTTCTGGTATTCCTTCCACTTTTGCATGCTTCCTTTCCATCCTCTAAGCTATTCCTACCCTATAGTCTCTGAAAACACTTAACACACATATCAAGGCATCAAATGGTAATAGGAGAGGATTAAAATTAGTAAATTTAAGACCAAAGAAGCATGTTTTCAATCATAGCACAAAATTAGGAAGGAAAATGTAAACTCATGCAAATTATATGAATAAGTGCACAAAGACTTGATAAAAACCACTCAATTGAGCACAAGATAAACCATAAAGTAATGGTTTATCAACCTCCCCACACTTAAACATTAGCATGTCCTCATGCTAAGCTCAAGAGAAGCTATAAAAGAGTGAAGATGAATGGTAGAATCTATGAAATGCAACCTATCTATATGAATGCAACTACATGCAAAATGTTTTTACCTACTTGGTTAAAAGTAAACAAATCTTTTAAGAACAAATATGAACTGGATTTCACTAATTCAAATCACAAAATAAAGTACGACTGAACTTGCAGAAGAAAATAGCTCATGAAAGCCGGGAACAAGGAATCGAGTATCGAACCCTCACTGGAAGTGTATGCACTCTAATCGCTCAGGTGTATATGTAAGATCTGGTTAATTAACGACTAATTAACCCATAAATGAGAATTTATTCTAGAAAGCCAAAAATGTTATTTTTATGGCTTAATATGATAGAGGAGATTGAGACGGGAATTTCGGTACCAATTTTATAGAAATCGGACCAAGATTGGACCGAAGGGGCCAAACCGGTCCAACCGGACCCAAAGTAGGCCCTTGGCCCAACTAAACTAAACCAAAACCCTAGTTTTCAGCACTCTCTCTCCTCACAACACACTAAACACGCTGAAATGGAGGCCATGGAGGGAAGAATACTCTCTCAAGTTCTCTCCCTTGGTTGATCTTCAAACCACCATAACTTTTGATCTAGAGCTCCGATCGCCGCACCGTTTGTGGCCACGCGTTCACCGCGGAGAGCTCTACGAAACCCATACAATCAATCTTGAGGTAAGCCACGTTTTACTCTTCGAACTTCCAGCCTTGATTTCGATTTTCATGAGCAAAAATGTTGAGATTTTGGGCTCTTTGATGTTATAGGACCCAACTCTCTTGAAGGAGAAGGTTAATCTTGTCTCCTTGGACCTTGGGTGTGGCAAGATTCTCAACCCTAGTGTAATTTGTTATTCTATGATGTTTGGGTATTGAGATGTTGTGTATGGGTATGATATTGTGGCTTAGGTTGTGTATATGTGAATATTGGAGCTTGATTGGTGATTTTGGAAAAGCTTGGAAGAGGGTTTTGTGTGATAAAATCTGTTCTTGGAGGTGTTGAGACCTTGACGGCTTGTGGATAAGTGGTTTGGAAGTACTCCGGTTGAGCTTGGGAAATCGGCTAAGGTATGGTTTCGGTTTCCCGTATCTAATATGTAATGTGGTAGGAAATACTTAGGCTAGAGGCCCTAAGATAGGCATTGAATTGTTGGTGTTGTTGAATGGTTGAGATATATGATGTGTTCATATATGTGATTATGAATATTGATGCCTTGATTGTGTGATATATGAGAAATGCATGTTGTGAGATATGCTTGATGGATGATTGAGGTTGAATTGATGGGTGGTACCATGTTGATGGTGAGTATGATGTTGATCATGTATAATGATGGTTGATTGGAAATGGTATTATTGGAAATTAGGATGAGGAAGGATGTATGACATGATATTGTGTTTGTCCTTTAGCCATTTGATTGAGAAGTGCTAAAATGGTTGGATGTGGTTTTGGAAATTTTGGTAAAGAGTCAATGTGTGAGTTGAGGATGGCTTGATGTTGATTTTGGTACACTTTGATTGATTTCAAAGAAAATGGATGAAATTGGCATGTTTTGATTGATTTTGAAAAGAGTTGAAAGTGGCTTGTTTTGAAAATGGCACTTTATGGTTTTGTATAAAAACATGGTTTTTGGGCATACTTTGACGGGACATAACTTGGACTACGGATCTCTGATTTGTGCCAAATCTATTTAGAAATAAAATTGGATCCGGGATGTCCATGCCGTTCGAAGAACGGGTGAAAAATGATTTAAAATGAGGAATTTATGTTCGTCGGAAGATTGGGGGTTGAATCTGTGAATTCTGCAGCTTTTAACTTAGAAAATTTTTAGCAGAATGACCCCTCGCGCGTAGGCGCACTTGGCGCGTACGCGCCGTTCTTCGAGAAAGCATCGTCCACGCGTGCGCGTGGTGTGCGCGGGCACGTCGATGCGCTGCATCGAATGCCCAGCCATTTTCCAGAGAGTTGTGCCAGAGTTGTGCCAGTTTTGTGCCTGGGGCACAATGTATTCGCGCGTATGCGTGGCTGACGCGTGCGCGTCGTTTGGCTAATTTTCAACCCACGCGTTCGCGCGTATGACGCTTGCGCGTCCATGAGTTTTAAGGCCATCCACGCGTGCGCGTGGAGTGCGCGTACGCGTGGCCCTGTTTTCATCCCAAAGTTGATTTTTGAGTTTTAAAAGCCAAATTTCATACTTCTAAGCCTCCGATCTCACCACTTATATCTTAAATCATTATGATATGCCTAGCATGAGGAAAAGGGCTAGTGAATGTGGTAACTTGCGAGTGAAGCAAGGGAAAAATGAATGATCAATGAGGATCAAAGATGATTATGTGAGATGCGGAGAATGGCGGTGGAATTGCTTGTTATGCCATGGGCCGAAGGGCCGTAATTGTTAATGAATTGGCTGGTTATGGATTTAACCGTGAGCCGGATGGCTAGATTATTGCCGTGTTACGGCGGAACCATGATTATGGTTAAGTATAAATGCATATATGCTGTTGAATGAATTGTGAATGTTGCACTTCCACTATCTGAGATACGAGTTTCCCTGGGTAGTAGCAGTGGCTAGCCACCACGTGCTCCAGGTTGAGACTTGATACTCTGTTGACCCTATGTCGTAAGTGTGGCCGGGCACTGTGAAAGTCCCGGATGGGCTCGCCCCCGTAAATATTCACCAGTGAGGGTGATGGATATGGATCATGATTATGATCAAGTTTATGATGAGTATAACTCGAGTTGGGGATGCGCGACAGAGGGACAGTCCAATGGTTAGCTACCAGGACTTGTCGGGTTGGCTCTATAACCAACAGATGATATCATCAGCCACTAGGGACAGGCATGCATCATAAGCATACTACATGAATTGTTTGAGATTGCCTATTTGACTGCATATTACTTGCTATTTGTCTAAATGCCTTAATTGTTCTTATTTGTATATCTCCTGTCTGATATAACTGTATTTGCTATATTATACTCCTGCTGGTGGTTGGGAGGTCTGAAGGAATTGGAAAGGGAAGTATTAGTTAGACTGAAGAATCTTTAGTCAGTTGCCACTTACGGTTTAGCTTGTTTATAAGCTTTGATATTATCTGGAGGAAGTTCTAGGATTGCCTTCGGCTTTCCTCTATTATTATGTATTATATATGTGGAAGCTGTTACCGTGCTGGGGACCTCTGGTTCTCACCCATGTGGATTTTGTGGTTTTCAAATGCAGGACGCGAGGCTTCTCGTTGAGGCATGCTGGAGACTTCTGGATTAGCGAAGATCTTTGTTCTCGGGACTCTGTTTTGGTTTATATATCTTGTTTAGATACTTTTATCTCCATTAAATAATACAAACTGTGATGACTCCTCTTATAGGAGGTTTTGGAGAATAGGTTTCTGTATTTGTGTCCCCTTTGGGTTTTCCTTGGGGTTTTCCTTATTTTATTATATGTATATATTGCTATGCTCGGACCGGTTATCTTCGCAGCCGGATTTTGAGTCTTGATATTCCTGTTTTTGACACTCCTTTATATATATGATCTCGCGTTTGCTTATCCTTTACTCGTTACGTTATCGATCGGAGTGTTGTGCTTTCGAGTTACGGTTTTTGTTTACCCCTTTTTCTGCAAAGGCTCCTAGTTATAATTAATTATTCATACTACTATACGTACTAAATTTTTGTTTTAGAGGTTGTAATACCTTGCCATCTCTGAATTATGACTTAAGCATAAGACTCTGTATGGTAGGGTGTTACATTATGGTATCAGAGCAGTTCGTTCCTGTAGAGCTTGAGGAATGGACTGACTATGCTTCTGTGCATTCTCTGTAAATGTGTCATGTGCTGTTAGTATATCTGCTTGATATAATTGGCATAAACGTTCATGAGCATGCATTTGTGACTTTGAAGCACTAGACTTCCGATATTGAGACTGATCAACTTAATATCGATTGTTTGGTGTGTATAGGAACCAGATGGCGCCTCGTGGACGCGGTAGAGGCCGTGAGAGAGGTCGTACTAATACTCGTGCGCCGTAGACTAACACTAATGACCCGGTGAACTTTATGACTGTGTTGGAGAACATGGCTGCTGCTATGCAAGCCACTGCTGAGGCTCTTGGTCAACAGATGAACAACCATGGTAATGACGGAGGTGGAGTTCAGGGCCCGATGACACTGGCGAACTTTTTGAAGGTTAAACCCCCAAAGTTCAAGGGAACTACTAGCCCGACTGAGGCCGATACATGGTTTCAGGCCATGGAACGAGCACTGCAAGCGCAGGTGGTACCTGAAGGGCAGCGTGTGGAGTTCGCTACCTATTTCTCACTGGGGAAGCGTCGCATTGGTGGCAAGGAATCCGACGCTTCCTGCAGCAGGGTGATGATTATATCACCTGGGACGTCTTCCAAGAGGAGTTCTATAAGAAGTACTTTCCGACTTCTGCTAGGACGGCCGAAGAGCTTGAATTGTTGCAGCTGAAGCAGGGTACTATGTCCGTATCTGAGTATACTGACAAGTTTGAGGAGCTGTTCAGATTTTCTCGTATGTGTCAAGGGACTCCGGTGGAATATGAGGAATGAAAGTGTGTTAAGTACGAAGGAGGACTCCGGAGCGATATTTTCAGTTCAGTGGGACCAATGGAGATTAGGACTTTCTCCGAATTGGTGAACAAGTTTAGGGTTGCTGAGGAGTGTGTGAAGAGGGCAACCACTGAGAAAGGAAGTCACAAAGGATCATTTCCACCAAACCGAGGGAAGAGCTTTGCACCTAGAGGTTCGCCTTTCAAAAAAGGAGGTTCCTTTAGGAGGCCCAACAACAACTACTCCCAAGGGAAAAGGTTTGGGAAGCAGCCTCAGAATGATCAAGCTTGTACTAGGTGTGGGAGTCACCATCCGGGAGTACCATGCATGGTCGGATGGGGTTTGTGCTACAATTATGGAAAGGCGGGGCATAAAGCCGCAAGTTATTCGGAGAAGCAGAAGCAAGGTGCTGGGAAAGTACAACAGACTGGTCGGGTGTTCACCACCTCAGCTGTGGGTGTAGAGGGATCCGAGACACTCATTCGAGGTAACTGTGAAATGGCTAGTCAAACTTTAAACGCTTTATTTGATTCGGGAGCATCGCATTCATTCATTGCATTTGAAAAAGCCCATGAGTTAGGATTGAAGATCGTAACCTTAGGTTATGACTTAAAAGTGTATAATGCTACCCATGAAGCCATGGTAACTAGGCTAGGATGCCCGAAAGTTTCGTTTAGGTTCAAGCAGCGTGATTTTGTCCATAATTTAATCTGCTTACCGATGATCGGTCTTGATCTTATCTTGGGATTGGACTGGTTATCTGAGAACCATGTCCTGCTTGATTGTTCTACAAAGTCGGTGTACTTTATGCCGGAAGATACAGAAGGGCCGGTCGTGGTGAATAATTATTACTTGAATTCGATGATGGTGAACTGTTCTGGAATCGAATGTCAGGGTATCCTGTTGTTAACCGCTGGTGTTTCGGGTGATGATCAAAGGTTGGATCAGATTCTGGTAGTGTGTGAGTTTCCGGAAGTGTTTCCCGATGATATTGAGGAATTTCCACCTAACCGAGAGGTCGAGTTTGCTATTGAATTGGTGCCTGGGACAGGACCAATCTCAAGTGCTCCTTATAGGATGTCATCGTTAGAGATGGCCGAGCTAAAGTCTCAGTTAGAGGAATTGTTGGGTAAGAACTTTATCCGACCAAGTGTTTCCCCGTGGGGTGCTCCAGTGTTACTGGTAAAGAAGAAAGATGGAAGTATGCGGCTCTGTGTGGATTACAGGCAGCTAAACAAGGTCACCATAAAGAATAAGTACCCATTGCCGAGGATTGATGATCTTATGGATCAGTTACAAGGAGCTGGGGTTTTCTCTAAGATCGATTTGCGACCCGATTATCACCAGATAAGGGTGAGGGGTGAGGATATCCCTAAGACCGCTTTCAGAACTCGTTATGGTCATTACGAGTACACTGTAATGTCTTTTGGGTTGACGAACGCTCCTGCAGTGTTTATGGATTACATGAATAGAGTGTTCCGTTCGTTTCTGGATAAATTCGTTGTTGTCTTCATTGACGACATACTAATTTACTCCAAGACTGAAGAAGAGCATGCGGAACACTTGAGGACCGTGTTGCAAATTCTAAAGGAGAAGAAACTCTATGCAAAATTGTCTAAGTGTGAGTTTTGGAAGGAGGAGGTGAAGTTTTTGGGTCACGTGGTGAGTAAGAAGGGAATAGCCGTAGATCCAACTAAGGTGGAGGCTGTGATGGATTGGAAGCAACCAACCACAGTAATTGAGATAAGGAGTTTTCTGGGTTTAGCTGGCTATTACCGAAGGTTCATCAAGGGCTTTTCGCAATTAGCCTTGTCGTTGACAAAGTTAACCCGCAAAGATACCCCGTTTGTTTGGACTCCTGAGTGCGAGGAGAGCTTTCAGACATTGAAGAAAAAGTTGACCACTGCACCTGTGTTAGTGTTACCTGAACCGAATGAACCATTTGAGGTGTACTGTGATGCCTCACTAAAGGGTCTAGGATGCGTGCTGATGCAGCATCATAATGTAGTGGCGTATGCCTCACGACAGTTAAGACCTCATGAAGTTAGTTACCCTACGCACGATCTGGAACTCGCTGCGGTCGTGTTTGCCTTGAAGGTGTGGAGGCATTATCTCTATGGGGTTAAGTTCCGAGTCTTCTCCGATCACAAGAGCTTGAAATACCTCTTTGATCAGAAAGAGCTTAATATGAGGCAAAGGAGGTGGATGGAATTGTTGAAAGACTATGACTTTGAGTTAAATTACCATCCTGGAAAGGCGAATATAGTGGCGGATGCGTTAAGTCGGAAGTCGTTATATGCGTCTTGGATGATGCTTCAAGAGGAGAAGTTGCTCAAGGGATTCGAGAGTCTAAAAATTGGTGTTCGAGAAGTATCTGGAACCTTGTGTTTGAGCCGATTAGAAATCTCAAGTGACTTTAAGTCCGAACTCCTAAAGGCTCATGAAAACGATGAAGCATTATGGAAGGTGTTACCGGCTATCGAGCAAGGAAAACAGTGGAGAGTGTCGGAAGAAAAGGATGGGTTATGGAGATTCAAGGGTAGGATCATTGTGCCGGATGTTGGCACTTTGAGGCAAGATATCTTAAAGGAGGCACACAAAAGCGGATTCTCCATTCACCCGGGAAGTACTAAGATGTACCATGATTTAAAGGCGATGTTTTGGTGGCCGGGTATGAAGAATGATGTGGCGGAATATGTTTCAAAGTGCCTAACTTGTCAAAAGGTAAAGATTGAACATCAAAGACCTTCCGGGATGTTGCAACCTTTAGAGGTTCCGCAATGGAAGTGGGAAAGTATTGCAATGGACTTTGTGTCGGGATTGCCAAGGACTAGGACTGGTTTTGATGCTATCTGGGTGATTGTGGACCGACTGACCAAGTCAGCTCACTTTTTGCCCATTCGGATGACTTACACCCTTGAGGAGTTAGCACGGTTATACATAAAGGAAATTGTGAGACTTCATGGTGTACCTGCTACTATAATCTCTGGTAGAGATCCTCGTTTCACTTTGAGGTTCTGGGGTGCATTTCAGAAAGCTTTTGGAACCCGATTAAGCTTGAGTACAGCTTACCATCCTCAAACAGATGGTCAATCCGAGAGGACGATCCAAACCCTAGAGGATATGTTGAGAGCTTGTGTCTTGGACCAACCAATGAGTTGGGATCGGTATATGCCGTTAGTGGAGTTTGCATACAATAATAGTTACCATGCAAGCATCGGAATGGCTCCGTATGAGGCATTGTATGGGAGGAAATGTCAATCTCCGCTATGTTGGTATGAAGCTGGAGAGAAAGGCTTGTTGAGGCCGGAAATGATATCTGAGACCACTGAACAAGTTAAGAAAATCCGAGATAGGATGCTTACGGCGCAGAGTCGCCAGAAGAGTTATGCCGATCAGAGGCGGAAGCCCTTGGAATTTGAAAAAGGAGATCATGTTTTCCTTAAGGTTACTCCCACCACAGGAGTAGGTAGGGCGATTAAATATTCACCAGGGAGGGTGATGGATATGGATCATGATTATGATCAAGTTTATGATGAGTATAACTCGAGTTGGGGATGCGCGACAGAGGGACAGTCCAATGGTTAGCTACCAGGACTTGTCGGGTTGGCTCTATAACCGACAGATGATATCATCAACCACTAGGGACAGGCATGCATCATAAGCATACTACATGAATTGTTTGAGATTGCCTATTTGACTGCATATTACTTGCTATTTGTCTAAATGCCTTAACTATTCTTATTTGTATATCTCCTGTCTGATATAACTGTGTTTGCTATATTATACTCCTGTTGGTGGTTGGGAGGTCTGAAGGAATTGGAAAGGGAAGTATTTGTTAGACTGAAGAATCTTTAGTCAGTTGCCACTTACGGTTTAGCTTGTTTATAAGCTTTGATATTATCTGGAAGAATTTCTAGGATTGCCTTTGGCTTTCCTCTATTATTATGTATTATATATGTGGAAGCTGTTACCGTGCTGGGGACCTCTGGTTCTCACCCATGCGGATTTTGTGGTTTTCAGATGCAGGACGCGAGGCTTCTCGTTGAGGCATGCTGGAGACTTCTGGATTAGCGAAGATCTTTGTTCTCGGGACTCTGTTTTGGTTTATATATCTTGTTTAGATACTTTTATCTCCATTAAATAATACAAACTGTGATGACTCCTCTTATAGGAGGTTTTGGAGAATAGGTTTCTGTATTTGTGTCCCCTTTGGGTTTTCCTTGGGATTTTCCTTATTTTATTATATGTATATATTGCTATGCTCGGACCGGTTATCTTCGCAGCCGGATTTTGAGTCTTGATATTCCTGTTTTTGACACTCCTTTATATATATGATCTCGCGTTCGCTTATCCTTTACTCGTTACGTTATCGATCGGAGTGTTGCGCTTTCGAGTTACGGTTTTTGTTTACCCCTTTTTCTGCACAGGCTCCTAGTTATAATCAATTATTCATACTACTATACGTACTAAATTTTTGTTTTAGAGGTCATAATACCTTGCCATCTCTGAATTATGACTTAAGCATAAGACTCTGTATGGTAGGGTGTTACAGTATAAGGTTCGATCTCTCAATTCTCTACTAATCTTTCTTTCTAAGGCTTGCTTTTCTTCTACCAATCAACAAAAATTTAATGCACAGATACACATATCAAGAGGTCTTTTAAGGGTTGTAATGAGATTAGGGTCAAGGAAGGATTGTATTTGGCCAAGTGGACTAAAACCTGAATCCTTAATTAACTTAAACTTTCCACCTAACTTAGACAATCCAGGTAATCATAATACAACATCTAACTATCCATTAACCATATTTTCCACATATTCATACATCCTAATTTCGAGTACAGTACATATGCATTGCTATCACCATTTATTTTGGGGCATTTTGTCCCCTTTTTATTATTTGCTCTTCTCGTTTTTCCTTTTTTTCAACTTTATTTTTATATTTATTTTTTTTCTTTTGCTTTTCTCAATGCATATGATTAAATTATTGAATGCATGAACATGTTCTAAACATTTCTTTCACATTTTCATAAAGAAGTTTAACATACCTAATTTCCAAAACCAAATGTTTCCAAACCCACTTTTCCCACACTTAATTCATGAGCACTCTCACTAGTCTAAGCTAACCAAGGATTCAAATTAAGGACATTATTGTTTTCCGCTTAGAGTTAGTGATGAGCTAAAGTAAAGAACGAAGGGGTATAATAGGCTCAACGTTGGTTTGCAAAGGATAATGAAAAGGTAAGGCCATATGGGTATGTAAGCTCAGTGAAATAAGGCCTCAATCATATAAGTACATGCATACATAAAACAATAGAAATATAGAATTAAGTAAGACAAAGACCACAATCTTTGAGAGAACAACACACACCAAAAATAAAATATTGGTTGATAAAATGCAACCAATTCAAATAAGCTCAAAAATCTCACAGGTTTTGTGTGTTCGAGCTCTAAACCATGTTCCAATATAATATTCCTTCAAACAAGTTATCAAAAATTTTAAATCAAATTAGTGAAATGTTATAAAAAGTTTCTTGAAAAAGAAAATATTACTTTAACCAAGTGGTGGTAAAATATACACAAAATCAAACAAATATGCAATCAAACATGCAAATGCAACAATGAAAAAACAAAGAAAATAAAACATTGGTGTTGAGAAGAAAATAACTAACCCACGGAAGTCGGTACCGATCTCCCCACACTTAAAGATTGCACCGTCTTCAGTGCATGCTGAGATGTGCAAGTGGGTGGGCTACTACAACTGATGCTTTTCTCCAAAGATTGTGCAGATGGACTTGTTTGTTGCCCCTTTGAGAAGCTTTCCCTTTTCCTTCTTCGGTGGCCATCCTGAAAGAAGAGAAAAAGGAAGAAAGGTAACCCAAAAACAAAGATAGAAAATAAATAAAATATGGTTGGGTTAATGCCAAATAATGAGGGTCTCAACTACATGGTAGCTACATCATGCAAGTGAGAAAATAGAAGAAGCAAATGGTATATTAAGAGTGCAAAAGTTGCAACAATGGGGGAGAGAGTGTGGATAATGCAAGATAGTATAAGTGCATATCAATGCAAATGGAATGCAAGTATCATAAAAGAATAGCATTGACTTATGAATAATAATACCAAATCAGAATAAAACAAGTCATGAAGCACCAAAATAATTCAAGAAAAGATGTAACAGTTGAATAAGAAAATTTAACACCAACGGAAAAATAATAAATTTAGAAAAGAAAATAAAAATATGCACAAAATTAAAATACAATGAATGAAAGTATTCAAATAAATTAAGTAAAATAGAATGAAAGTGAAGAAGGATGAGAAGTTAAAGAGATGAAGAAGAAGAAAGTAAGAAAGGAAGAAGAAATAAGTAGAAAGGAGGGAAGAAAAAAGAAGGAATGATAATAGAAAGATAAGTAGGATTGGAGGGTGAGAGGTTTGAAATCAGGCGCTGAGATGGTTTAGCTGTACGTTGCTTGCGACACGAACGCGTGCATCACGCGTACGCGTGGATCGCAATATTTTCAAGCGACACGTACACGTCAGGGACGCGTACGCGTGACAGGGGTTGTGCAATTGGTGCGAGAGCAGCCTCTCGTACGCACAACTCTCTGTTCAATTCGCACATTTGCCGAAAATTCAAATGACGCGTATGCGTGAGGGACGCGCACGCATGGATGGGCTGGATGAGAAAATGACGCGTACGTGTCAGGGACGCGTGCGAGTGATGTTGCTTGTGCTCCTAGCACCATTCCAACACCACACCATCACAACTTTCTGTCTAAACACATTTTTTTGCTGATTTGTAGGGTCACGCGTACACGTGGGCGACGCGTACGCGTGGAAGGCTGATTTTGCAATTTGACGCGGACGCGTCAGGGACGCATTTGCGTGGGCGTGTTTGTGGCTAAGGCACGCCTCCAGCCACGCTCCCGCGCAACTCTCTGTTTCTTTCTTCTTTACTTCTTGTGCACACATGACGCGTGCGCGTCAGCGACGCTTGCGCGTCGTGTGCTTCTTTTTTTTCTATGTGTATGCAGAATGCAGGTGAATATGCAGAAATTATGAATGAATACTAGTAAAAATAAAATAAAATAAGATTAAGAATAAAAATGAAAGATCATACTATGGTGAGTTGTCTCCCACCTAGCACTTTTAGTTAAAGTCCTTAAGTTGGACATTTGATGAGCTCCCTGTTATGGTGGCTTGTGCTTGAACTCATCCAGGAATCCCCACCAATGTTTGCAATTCCAATATCCTCCAGGATCCCACACTAGTTGCATAAATCCTTCAAGCAAGTTTAAGCAAGTGACAAGGCCCCAAGAGTGTTGATTGCCAGAATGAATTCCGGGGTCCCAAACCTTGCTTTTGCACCCGTCTTCTTATTGATCATCATTTTTCCACTTGGGTGGCGAACAGTCGGAATTCTCACAGAGACATCCAAATAATTTCCTAGACCCATTCATTTGAGAATTATACCAACCCTTATACTTCAATTTGAAGCATGCAACCATATTGAACCTTGCATGACAACTGTTACCACTAACCATCTCCCTCTTACTCTTATAGCCCCAAAGAGCTCTAAGTTGTCCATCCGTCTCAAGCAAAGCATATTCAAGTGGGATAATTAAGCTTAGAGATGAAAGATTTACCCACTTGAATGAAGGAATGGACGGTGATGGCTTTGGGGGAGAGGTCTCCAACAAGTTTGGCAAGGTGATTTCCAGCTCCATTCCTTTGAGCTCTTCCTTGACAACTTCCGCCTCTTTGCAAGCATCTTTAATATCAACCTCTTCCTCTTGGTAGCTTTCTTCCAATTTGATCTCTTCTTCATTGTTCACCAAGGGCATGGGAGGTTGTGCTTCTTCTTCTTTAATCTCCATGTCAAGTCCAATGGGAGAGGATTCAAATGTAGATAAGAATTCATCAATGATTGAATCCATCTCTTGATCATCCCCTTCAAAGTCTTCAACCATGATAGGCCTTGGAGGTTGTACACCCTCCTCAACAACAAATTCAAACTCCTTAGAAAGGGGTTCTATGACTGGGCTTTTCCATGGACGTTCCGTATCTCCTAAGTCTTCGACCACTTCTTCAGCATGTAATTCAGATATGACATGCCTGACATACTCATTCCCAAAGGAATAGACATGGCTTTACAGCCAGCCAGGCTTCAACATGCTTCATGAAACACTAGAATTCATTCTTAAAAATTTTGAATAAAATTTTTGAAAACATTTTTATTTTTTTCGAAAACATATGAGAGATTTTTGAAAATATTTTTGAAAGATTTTTGAAAAGAAAATAAAATAAAAAGAAAATTACCTAATCTGAGCAACAAGATGAACCGTCAGTTGTCCAAACTCAAACAATCCCCGGCAACGGCGCCAAAAACTTGGTGGACGAAATTGTGATCACATTAATGTAGTACTCTTTGTTATTGTATGGAATCATTATTGTGGCTCTTTACTATGTGTGGACACAACTCCGTTCAACTAACCAGCAAGTGTACTGGGTCGTCCAAGTAATAAACCTTATGTGAGTAAGGGTCGATCCCACAGAGATTGTTGGCTTGAAGCAAGCTATGGTCACCTTGCAAATCTCAGTCAGGCGGATTTAAACATGATATTTTATTAGATTAAAATAAATAATAAAAGGGATAGAGATACTTATGTAGATTCATTGGCAGGAATTTCAGATAAGCGAATGGAGATGCTTTTCGTTCCTCTGAACCTCTGCTTTCCTGCTATCTTCATCCAATCAGTCTTACTCCTTTCCATGGCTGGCTTTATGTGATACATCACCACTGTCAATGGCTACTTTCGGTCATCTCTCGGGAAAATGATCCAATGCCCTGTCACGGCACGGCTAATCGTCTGGAGGCATCACCTTTGTCAATGGCTTCATCTTATCCTCTCAGTGAATAATCTGCTCACGCACCCTGTCATGGCACGGCTATTCATCTGTCGGTTCTCGATCATGCTGGAATAGGATTTACTATCCTTTTGCGTCTGTCACTAACGCCCTGCAATCGCGAGTTCGGAGCTCGTCACAGTCATTCAATCATTGAATCCTACTCGGAATACCACAGACAAGGTTTAGACCTTCCGGATTCTCTTGAATGCCGCCATCATTCTAGCTTACGCCACGAAGATTCTGGTTAGGAGATCTAAGAGATACTAATTCTAGCTTAATTCATGTAGAACAGAAGTGTTTGTCAGGCACGCGTTCATAAGGGGGAAGGATGATGAGCGTCACACATAATCATCATCTTCATCACGTTCTTGGGTGCGAATGGATATCTTAGAAGCGAAATAAGAAGAATTGAATAGAAAACAGTAGTACTTGCATTAATCTTTGAGGAACAGCAGAGCTCCACACCTTAATCTATGGAGTGTAGAAACTCTACCGTATGAAAATACATAAGTGAAGGTCCAGGCATGGCCGAGATGGCCAGCCCCCTAAACGAGATCAATAGTCTCCTAAGATGAACAATGGAATAAAACTGAGACCAAAGATCTCTAATACAATAGTAAAAGGTCCTATTTATAATAAACTAGTCACTAGGGTTTACATGAGTAAGTAATTGATGTACAAATCCACTTCCGGGGCCCACTTGATGTGTGCTTGGGCTTGGGCTTGAGTGTTACACGTGTAGAGGTCCTTTCTGGAGTTGAACGCCAGCTTTTGTGCCAGTTTGGGCGTTCAACTCTGGTTTTGGATCCTTTTCTGGCGCTGGACGCTAGATTTGGGTAGAAGACTGGCGTTGAACGCCAGTTTACGTCGTCAATTATTGGCCAAAGTATGGACTATTATATATTGCTGGAAAGCTCTGGATGTCTACTTTCCAACGCAATTGAAAGCGCGCCATTTCGAGTTCTGTAGCTCCAGAAAATCCACTTTGAGTGCAGGGAGGTCAGAATCCAACAGCATCAGCAGTCCTTTTTCAACCTCTGAATCTGATTTCTGCTCAAGTCCCTCAATTTCAGCCAGAAAATACCTGAAATCACAGAAAAACACACAAACTCATAGTAAAGTCCAGAAATGTGAATTTAACATAAAAACTAATGAAAACATCCCTAAAAGTAACTAGATCCTACTAAAAACATACTAAAAACAATGCCAAAAAGCGTATAAATTATCCGCTCATCACAACACCAAACTTAAATTGTTGCTTGTCCCCAAGCAACTGAAAATCAAATAGGATAAAAAGAAGAGAATATACTATAAATTCCAAACTAGCAATGAAACATAGCTCCAATCATATGAGCGGGACTTATAGCTTTTTGCCTCTTGAATAGTTTTGGCATCTCACTTTATCCATTGAGGTTCAGAATGATTGGCATCTATAGGAACTCAGAGTTCAGATAGTATTATTGATTCTCCTAGTTCAGTATGATGATTCTTGAACACAGCTTCTTTATGAGTCTTGGCCGTGGCCCTAAGCACTTTGTTTTCCAGTATTACCACCGGATACATAAATGCCACAGACACATAATTGGGTGAACCTTTTCAGATTGTGACTCAGCTTTGCTAGAGTCCCCAATTAGAGGTGTCCAGGGTTCTTAAGCACACTCTTTGTTTTTGCTTTGGACCTTGACTTTAACCGCTCAGTCTCAAGTTTTCACTTGACACCTACACGCCACAAGCACATGGTTAGGGACAGCTTGGTTTAGCCGCTTAGACCAGGATTTTATTCCTTTAGGCCCTCCTATCCACTGATGCTCAAAGCCTTGGGATCCTTTTTATTTTGCCCTTGCCTTTTGGTTTTAAGGGTTATTGGCTTTTTCTGCTTGCTTTTTCTTTTTCTTTCTATTTTTTTTTTCGCCTTTTTTTTTTTGCAAGCTTTATTCTTTGCTGCTTTTTCTTGCTTCAAGAATCATTTTTATGATTTTTCAGATTATCAAATAACATGTCTCCTAGTCATCATTCTTTCAAGAGCCAACATATTTAACATTCTTAAACAACAACTTCAAAAGACATATGCACTGTTCAAGCATACATTCAGAAAACAAGAAACATTGTCACCACATCAATATAATTAAACTAAGTTCAAGGATAAATTCGAAACTCATGTACTTCTTGTTCTTTTGAATTAAAACAGTTTTTATTTAAGAGAGGTGATGGATTCATAGGACATTCATAACTTTAAGACATAGTTACTAACTACTAATGATCATGTAATGAAGACACAAACACAGATAAGCACATAACATAGAGGACGAAAAACAGAAGAAATAAGAACAAGGAATGAATCCACCTTAGTGATGGAGGCGTTTCCTTCTTGAGGAACCAATGATGTCCTTAAGCTCTTCTATGTCTCTTCCTTGCCTTGGCTGCTCCTCCTTCATTGCTTTTAGATCTTCTCTGATTTCATGAAGGATGATGGAGTGCTCTTAATTTTCCATCCTTAGTTGCTTCCAATAATTGTGTGGAAGAAAATGTATCCCCTGAGGTATCTCAGGGATCTCTTGATCTGCAGTCAAATGTTCTACCACTGAGCTATAGACCCTTGATGGAAGCTTTTGTCTTCCCTTTCCTCTTTCTAGAGGTTTCTCTGGCCTTAGGTGCCATCAATGGTTATGGAAAAAACAAAAAAGCTATGCTTTTTACCACACCAAACTTAGAATGTTGCTCGCCCTCGAGCAAAAGAAGAAAGAATGAAGAAGATATGGAGGAGATGGAGGGAGATGTGTATTCGGCCATATGGGTGGGATTGGGTGGGAAAGAGATGTTGAATTTTGAAGGAAAGTGGGTGTTTGGTAAAGGGTTAATTAGGGAAGAGTGTTTATTGGGAATAGAGGATGATTGAGAAGAGAGAAGAGAGTGAGTGGAGGTAGGTGGGGATCCTGTGGGGTCCACAGATCCTGAGGTGATCCTGTGAGGTCCACAGATCTTGAGGTGTCAAGGCATTTACATCCCTGCACCAATTTAGGCATGCAAAATGCCCTTGCACACAACTCTGGGCGTTCAGCGCCAGGTTGGTGCCCATTTTGGGCGTTCAACGCCCATTTGCTGCCATTTCTGGCGTTGAACGCCAGAACCATGCTTGTTCTGGGCGTTCAGCGCCAGGATGCTCCCATTCTGGGCGTTCAGCGCCAGAACTATGCTCTGTTCTGGCGTTTGAACGCCAGACAGATGCTCCTCCAGGGTGTGATTTTTCTTCTGCTGTTTTTGATTCCGTTTTTGATTTTTTTGTTTATTTTGTGACTCCACATGATCATGAACCTAAGAAAACATGAAAAATAAGAATTAGATAAACATTGGGTTGCCTCCCAACAAGCGCTTCTTTAATGTCAATAGCTTGACAGTGGGCTCTCATGGAGCCTCACAGATGTGCAGAGCTTTGTTGAGACTCTCCAACACCAAACTTAGAGTTTGGATATGGGAGTTCAATACCAAACTTAGAGTTTGGTTGTGGCCTCCCAACACCAAACTTAGAGTTTGACTGTGGGGCTCTGGTTGACCCTGCTTTGAGAGAAGCTTTTCAAGCTTCCTCTCCATGGTTGCAGAGGGAGATCCTTGAGTTTTGAATACAAGGGAGTTCTCATTCCAATGAAGGACTATTTCACCTCTGTCAACATCAATCACAACTCTTGCTGTGGCCAGGAAAGGTCTTCCTAGGATGATGGATTCATCCTCTTCCTTTCCAGTATCCAGGACTATGAAATCAGTAGGTATGTAAAGGCCCTCAACCTTTACTAAAACGTCCTCTACTTGTCCATAAGCCTGTCTTCTGTCTGCCATCTCTAGTGAGATTTTAGCAGCTTGCACCCCATAGATTCCCAGTTTCTCTATTACAGAGAGGGGCATGAGGTTTATTCCTGAACCAAGGTCACACAGAGCCTTAAAGATCATGGTGCCTATGGTACAGGGTATTATGAACTTTCCAGGATCCTGTCTCTTCTGAGGCAATGTCAGTTGATCCAGATCACTTAGTTCATTGATGAACAAGGGAGGTTCAACTTCCCAAGCATCAATGCCAAACAATTTGGCATTCAGCTTCATGATTGCACCAAGAAACTTGGCAGTTTGCTCTTCAGTGACATCCTCATTCTCTTCAGAAGAGGAATACTCATCAGAGCTCATGAAGGGCATAAGGAGGTTCAATGGGATCTCTATAGTCTCTAGATGAGCTTCAGAGTCCTTTGATTCCCCAGAGGGAAGCTCCTTATTGATCACTGGACGTCCCAGGAGGTCTTCCTCCTTGGGATTCACGTCCTCTCCTCTCCTCACAGGTTCGGCCATGGCGCTTATGTCAATGGCCTTGCACTCTCCTTTTGGGTTCTCTTCTGTATTGCTTGGGAGAGTACTAGGAGGGATTTCAGTGATCCTTTTACTCAGCTGGCCCACTTGTGCTTCCAGATTTCTAATGGAAGACCTTGTTTCATTCATGAAACTTACAGTGGCCTTAGATAGATCAGAGACTCGATTTGCTAAATTAGAAGCGTTTTGTTCAGAGTTCTCTGTCTGTTGCTGAGTTGATGATGGAAAAGGTTTGCTATTGCTAAACCTGTTTCTTCCACCATTATTAAAGCCTTGTTGAGGCTTTTGATCTTTCCATGAGAAATTTGGATGATTTCTCCATGTTGAGTTATAGGTGTTTCCATAAGGTTCACCTAAGTAATTTACCTCTGCTATTGCAGGGTTCTCAGGATCATAGGCTTCTTCTTCAGAAGATGCCTCTTGAGTACTGTTGGATGCAGCTTGCATTCCATGCAGACTCTGAGAAATCATATTGACTTGCTGAGTTAATATTTTATTCTGAGCCAATATGGCATTCAGAGTATCAACCTCAAGAACTCCCTTCTTCATAGGCGTCCCATAATTCACAGGATTCCTTTCAGAAGTGTACATGAACTGGTTATTAGCAACCATGTCAATGAGTTCTTGAGCTTCTGCAGGCGTTTTCTTTAGGTGAATGGATCCACCTGCAGAAGTGTCCAGTGACATCTTTGATAGCTCAGATAAACCATCATAGAATATATCCAGGATGGTCCATTCTGAAAGCATGTCAGAAGGACACTTTTTGGTCAACTGTTTGTATCTTTCCTAAGCTTCATAGAGAGATTCACCTTCTTTTTGTCTGAAGGTTTGAACATCAGCTCTAAGCTTGCTCAGCTTTTGAGGAGGAAAGTACTTGGCTAAGAAAGCCGTGACCAGCTTATCCCAAGAGTTCAGGCTGTCTTTGGGTTGAGAATCCAACCATAATCTAGCTCTGTCTCTTACAGCAAAAGGAAAAAGCATGAGCCTGTAGACTTCAGGATCTACTCCATTAGTCTTAACAGTATCACATATCTGCAAGAATTCAGTTAAGAACTGAAAATGATCTTCAGATGGAAGTCCATGAAACTTGCAGTTCTGCTGCATTAGAGAAACTAATTGAGGTTTAAGCTCAAAGTTGTTTGCTCCAATGGCAGGAATGGAGATGCTTCTTCCATGTAAATTGGAATTAGGTGCAGTGAAGTCACCAAGCATCTTCCTTATATTATTATTATTTTCGCCTGCCATCTCCTCTGCCTGTTCGAAAATTTCTGAAAGGTTATCTCTGGATTGTTGTATTTTAGCTTCTCTTAATTTTCTCTTCAGAGTTCTTTCAGGTTCTGGATCTGCTTCCACAAGAATGTTCTTATCCTTGCTCCTGCTCAAATGACAAGGAAGAATGGCCAGAAAAATGATAATAATAATAGAGATCCTCTATACCACAGTATAGGGATCCCTTTGTGAGTGGAAGAGAATGGGGAGACAAAGAATGTAATGTAAATGAAGAAATGCAACTGTACGAATGGAAGAGATGTGAGATGAGATGTTAGGATATGAATGAATAAATAGAATAGGATGGGGGAGGTATAATTTTCGAAAATTATTTTGAAAAGGAGTTAATGATTTTTGAAAATAGTTTTTTTTTTTTTTTGAAAAATGTTTAGTAAATTTTTTTTTTTTCGAAATTTTTTTTTTTTGAAATCAAAAATAAAAATTAAAAATAATTAGTTAATTAAAAAGAAATTTTGAAAAAGGGGAGAGATATTTTCGAAAATTGAAGAGAGAGAGTTAGTTAGGTAGTTTTGAAAAAGTTAAGAAACAAACAAAAAGTTAGTTAGTTAGTTGAAACAAATTTTGAAAAGATAAGAAGTTGGGAAGTTAGAAAAGATATTTTGAAAAGATATTTTTGAACAAGATAAGATAAGAAGATATTTTGAAAAGATATGATAGGATTAGTTTTGAAAAAGATTTGATTTTTAAAATCACAATTAATGACTTGATTCATAAGAAATCACAAGATATGATTCTAGAACTTAAAGTTTGAATCTTTCTTAACAAGCAAGTAACAAACTTCAGATTTTTGAATCAAAACATTAATTGTTTATGTTATTTTCGAAAATTTGGTATAAAAATAAGAAAAAGATTTTTGAAAAATATTTTTGGAATTTTCGAAAATAACTAAGAAATTTGAAAAAGATTTGATTTTTGAAAAAGATTTTGAAAAAGATAAGATTTTCAAATTGAAAATTTGATTTGACTCATGAGAAACAATTTGATTTTAAAGATTTTTGAAAAAGTCAATCCAAATTTTCGAATTTGATGAGAGAAAAAGGGAAAGATATTTTTTTGATTTTTTGAATTTTTATGAAAAACATGAAAAATATGCAATGCATGAAATTTTTAGATCAAAACATGTGATGCATGCAAGAATGCTATGAATGTCAAGATGAACACCAAGAACACTTTGAATGTCATGATGAACATCAAGAACATATTTTTGAAAAATTTTTAATGCAAAGAAAACATGCAAGACACCAAACTTAGAATTCTTTAATGCTTAGACACTAAGAATTCAAGAATGCATATGATAAACATGAAAAGACACAGAACAAAAAATCATCAAGATCAAACAAGAAGACTTACCAAGAACAACTTGAAGATCATGAAGAACACTATGAATGCATGATATTTTCGAAAAAAATGCAAGATGCTTATGCAAGTGACACCAAACTTATGATATGACTCAAGACTCAAACAAGAAACAAAAAAATATTTTTTTTGATTTTTATGGTTTTCTAATTTTTTTGGTAATTTTTTTTTCGAAAATTATATGAAAAAGAAAAAAATTAGGATTCCAAAATTTTTAATATGAATTCCAGGAATCTTGCATTCTTAGTCTAAAGCTTCAGTCCAGGAATTAGACATGGCTCACTAGCCAGCCAAGCTTTCAATGAAAGCTCCAGTCCAAAACACTAGACATGGCCAATGGCCAGCCAAGCTTCAGCATGTAATTCAGATATGACATGCCTGACATACTCATTCCCAAAGGAATAGACATGGCTTTACAGCCAGCCAGGCTTCAACATGCTTCATGAAACACTAGAATTCATTCTTAAAAATTTTGAATAAAATTTTTGAAAACATTTTTATTTTTTTCGAAAACATATGAGAGATTTTTGAAAATATTTTTGAAAGATTTTTGAAAAGAAAATAAAATAAAAAGAAAATTACCTAATCTGAGCAACAAGATGAACCGTCAGTTGTCCAAACTCAAACAATCCCCGGCAACGGCGCCAAAAACTTGGTGGACGAAATTGTGATCACATTAATGTAGTACTCTTTGTTATTGTATGGAATCATTATTGTGGCTCTTTACTATGTGTGGACACAACTCCGTTCAACTAACTAGCAAGTGTACTGGGTCGTCCAAGTAATAAACCTTACGTGAGTAAGGGTCGATCCCACAGAGATTGTTGGCTTGAAGCAAGCTATGGTCACCTTGCAAATCTCAGTCAGGCGGATTTAAACATGATATTTTATTAGATTAAAATAAACAATAAAAGGGATAGAGATACTTATGTAGATTCATTGGCAGGAATTTCAGATAAGCGAATGGAGATGCTTTTCGTTCCTCTGAACCTCTGCTTTCCTGCTATCTTCATCCAATCAGTCTTACTCCTTTCCATGGCTGGCTTTATGTGATACATCACCACTGTCAATGGCTACTTTCGGTCATCTCTCGGGAAAATGATCCAATGCCCTGTCACGGCACGGCTAATCGTCTGGAGGCATCAGCTTTGTCAATGGCTTCATCTTATCCTCTCAGTGAATAATCTGCTCACGCACCCTGTCACGGCACGGCTATTCATCTGTCGGTTCTCGATCATGCTGGAATAGGATTTACTATCCTTTTAAGTCTGTCACTAACGCCCTGCAATCGCGAGTTCGGAGCTCGTCACAGTCATTCAATCATTGAATCCTACTCGGAATACCACAGACAAGGTTTAGACCTTTCGGATTCTCTTGAATGCCGCCATCATTCTAGCTTACGCCACGAAGATTCTGGTTAGGAGATCTAAGAGATACTCATTCTAGCTTAATTCATGTAGAACAGAAGTGTTTGTCAGGCACGCGTTCATAAGGGGGAAGGATGATGAGCGTCACACATAATCATCATCTTTATCACGTTCTTGGGTGCGAATGGATATCTTAGAAGCGAAATAAGAAGAATTGAATAGAAAACAGTAGTACTTGCATTAATCTTTGAGGAACAGCAGAGCTCCATGCATTAATCACGTTCTCCTATTTCCCACACCAAAGTAAGTACAAAGGCCCACAAATAAATCATGCAAGCTAACCATTTCTTTAGTGCTTGGGGAACAAGCAACTTTCAATATCATTGCAGAGGTCCATACAAGCTGTTGGAAGGACTAAGCATCATCAACCAAAGAAACAAAAGATGAACCTAAAGGCCAGCAATGATGATGATGAGAAATAGGAGAGCAAGTGAACTCCAACAGGTTGTATTGTTAAGTCATTGTTTTACATCAAATATTGCTGAAATTGAAAGTTGGATTGTATTCTGATCTGCCCTGCCTACCTGCATAGCATAAGTCTTTCTTTGTAATTCAATAAGCAAGATGTTTGATCATTCACAACATTCTCATTTTCAAAACTTGTTTGCACGCAATTTCCAAGAAATGCATCACATGAAAGTTCTTTGAGAAGAAAGATTGAGGAATTAAACAATTTTGAGGTAAGCAAAAGATTAAGAGAAGTGGTGGTTCTGGTTGTGTGATAATGTATTAAGGTTGCATGCTTGTGAAAACTTGCATGGGAGCTCATAGGCGGGACATGAAGTTCAAAGAAGTATTGTGGGGATTCTCAAAAATCTATTGATCCGAGAAGCAGCAAACAAAACAAAAGAAAGAAAAGAAAGTACAAAAACAAAAAGAACATGGTCCAAGGGTCTGAGCATCAATTACTAGGCAGAAAAGAAAGAAGAAACAATGACTCAAAGAGTTGTTAGCCTAGTAAAATGCTTGTGGTTGAAGTGTGTCAAGGAAAGAGGCTTGAGCAAGTAAATCCTCAGGGGTGCTTCAACACCTAATACCTTAAAACCAACTGGTTTAGGAGTATTGATTGAAAGCTTATCTAAAGAGCCGCCTTGAGACATGATACTTAGAGTCGAGGCCAAAGCACAGAAACTATAAACTGCTTCAAGGTGATTACATATAAAGAGATCTCCATGACACCATTTGGATGAAAATCCTAAGACCTACGACTCCCAATATGTAAGGACTAGTGAGCACTGAAGCCCTTGCATGAGCATATGATTTAGAATTTATCCCACTGATACTTGATCACTTCACTCACTGCACTTTACAAGTGTTCCTCAATCCATCTTAATTGAAAGAACCTTGGAGCATAAATCTATTTCTTGCTTGGGGACAAGCAAGCTTTAAGTTTGGTGTTGTGATGACAAGTCATCTTAGCCTATTTTAGCTAGTCTTTTTCTTTAGTTTTCCTTAGAATTATGCACTTTCTTGAGCTACAAGCAAGCTAATTGAGTAGATTTTCATGTTTCCCTTGATTGAACCAACCATATATGAATTCATGCCATTTCATGAGGTTTTGTGCTATATTTGTTGCATATTATGAAAGAATGAATATCTCATGATTTTGAGCATAGCTTTGATTAGTTTGGTTGATTAATGATAGGTGAAGAAAGCTTGGAGAAAGGTTGAAGCAAAGAGGAATGGCTAGAAGTGAAGAATGGAAGTTGATCCTGGAGGCATGAAGTTAGCCCCAACGTTAGCCCCCTAACTTGGAGGCTAACGTTGGGCATGAAGATCACTCCCTGGACTCCCCACGTTTGAGCCAACGTTAGCCCCCTAACTTGGAGGCTAACGTTGGCAAGAGAAACTTGAAACTCATCCCTGGGCCAGCCAACGTTTGCGCCAACGTTAGCCCCCTAACTTGGAGGCTAACGTTGGCACATGAGTTATAAAGAGGGAGAAGGCCAACGTTTGCGCCAACGTTAGCCCCCTAACTTGGAGGCTAACGCTGGCACATGAATCACAAAGGGAGGGGTACCAACGTTTGCGCCAACGTTAGCCCCCTAACTTGGAGGCTAACGTTGGCGCCACTAGCACTAACCAAGGCCAACGTTAGGGTCAAAGTTAGACCCCTAACGTTGGCACCAACGTCCAAACCAGAGAATTATGCTTGCTGCTATGAAAAGTTAGGGTCAAAGTTAGACCCCTAACTTTGGCCGTAACGTTGGGACCAACTTTGGCTAACTTCAAAACCCGTTCAATTGGTTCACTTCGGTTCTTCTTCAAACTTCAAGAGCAATCAACCAAGGCCTCTTTCAACCCAATTCCACCAAGAACAAAGGCCCAACTCAAGGCTTGAAGATCATTTTGGAAAGTGTATAAATAGGATAGAATTCAAGTTATTAAGGGAGCTTTCCTTTTGGAATTTTCATAATAGTTTTCGGAGAGCTTTTGAACTTGAGTGAACTTTAATTTCTTTGCTTTCATTGCTTTCATTTTCCATTTACTTTTGTCTTGGATCTTGGATTGGAGAATTGAAGAAATTCTGTTTCAATCTCAATCTTGGATCTCTCTGTTTATTTACTGCTTAATTGAATTCCATTTCTGGTTCATTGTTCTTCATCTCTTTTCTTTGCAATTTACAATTTCCTTGCTATTGTTCTTGTTGGATCTAGGAAGGCATTGAGATCTAGACTTGGTTTTCTAGTCTCTGGGTCCTGAGATCTAAATTTCTCATTTCAATTCCCTGTTTATTGCTTTTTCTGTTCATTTACTTTACTGCTTCAAGATCCGGTTCAATCCCAATTCCCTTTCCCTCTTCTGTTTGATGCAATTTAATTTTTCCTTGTTTAAATTCTGCAAATCCATTCCCCAATTCCCTTTACATTTCAAGCAATTTATATTCCTCGCACTTTAAGATTCCGCAATCTACATTTCTTGCACTTTAAGTTTCTGCCATTTAATTTCTTGTTCTTTAAGTTTCAGCAATTTATTTCTTGTTCTCTTTACATCAATGCAATTTACATTCTGCAAGTCACACAATCATCAACCAAATCTTGATTCGCTTGACTAAATCAACCACTAAACTAAAATTGCTCAATCCTTCAATCCCTGTGGGATCGACCTCACTCCCGTGAGTTTTTATTACTTGATACGACCCGGTACACTTGCCGGTTGGATTGTGATGTTTAGTGAGAGATTCGTTTCTCACCAAAATATCTCATCAAGTTTTTGGCGCCGTTGCCGGGGATTGATTAGATTGACAATGATTAAGCGAGGTGGTGATCTAGATCAAGCACTTTTTCTTTAATTTTTGACTAACCCACTAACTGTTTGAAGTTTTGCCTGAGCTAATAGAAACCTCATTCTAGCAATAGAGTGAAATTTCCTTGGCTCATCCTGCTGAATATGATTTTCATAGCTTGAAAAACAAACGAGAGGAGTGGTTTTCGTTCATCACTCTCTCAATTTTGCCAACTGTTTGATACTTTGTTTCAACTGATCCTTCAATCATATCCTGGCCTGAATATGCTCTATCTTCACTTGAATTGGTTGTGACTGTGCAGATCATGGAAAGGAATTCAACAAATTCTAGCAATCATGAGAGTAATACCCCCACCTTGGATGGTAATGTAACCCATGATTCGAAGCAACTATCCACAGCCATGAATAATGTTGCCCAATGGTTTGAAGCTTTTCCACAAGGAAGCATTATCGGGTGGGAAGAACTAATGAATGGACTCCTAGTCAAATTTAACCCATCAGAAAGAATTGTTAAGCAAGAGGCAGAAGTGCATCCATTAGAGAAAGAAATTGAATGTGCTCGTGCAGTAATAAGCCAAAACAAGCAGATGCATCAGCAGACTCTACAACAATTAGATATGATGGCTAAAAAAATCATTGAGTTGAGACATGCTGTAGTACATACATACAACCTGACTCAAAGCTCATATGGGTGTAATCAAGCTGAACAAAGCTTTGGGGCCATTAACCATGAGCAACAAAGCTATGAGCAACAGCAAGCTCCTAGCAATCACTCTAGCATGCTCCAGAACAGACCTCAGAATGATGTGTACAATCCACCTTGGAGGACTCATTCTAATGGGAGGGGGGTTGAGAACCAAAACCAAAGACCAAGGGACTTCAACTGCAATAACCCCAACTTCAAAAATCAACTTAAAACACACCCCCACAACAACAATCACACACACTTCCAACCCCGTCCTACCTCACCATTTGCTCAAAATGACCTTCATCAACCACCACAACTGCCACAACCACTTCCAACCTTTCAAAGGATCTATATTCTAGAAATGCTGATGGAGAGATCCATAAGAATTCAAGAAATGATGGTAATAGAGCGGGAAGAAATAAAGAAGCATCAAGAGATGATAAGCAAGAACCAGGAGGCTTCACTCAGAAGACTTGAAAGGCAGGTGGAACAATTAGTGCAAAACCTTGCTGAATTGGGTGAAAAAAAGGGGACTCTGAACCCAAAGAGCCATGAAAAGGATGCTGTGTTAAAAGAGAAGGGAGTCATGGAGGAAAATAAGAAGGCTATGGAAAGAGAAACAGAGGGAAGGAAGCCCATAGCAAGAGGAGGAAACCTGAGGCAACAGAAGCCTCAACTTCCATGAGCACAGAGTGAAGGATGTCAAGCTAGTGACAATAAAAGAGCGCTTGTTGGGAGGCAACCCAACCGGAGGTAACTATCTTTTCATATCTATTTCAATAAAAGGGTTAATTAGTTTTATCTATATTGCAAGAAGCTAAGTTTGGTGTACACACCAAAACAATATAAAGGAGAATGAAGGATTCTAAGTTTGGTGTTTCACCAAAATCCCATTATAAAACACATTCTCACTCTCTGCATAATGATGGCTTCAAGCATGATGGATGAACTAGTTAACTATTCTGCTGTTTCCTAGTTTTCAGTTTTGTCATTTTTGAAAAAGAAAAAGAGTTTTACACATGGTTAATCCGATGCATTGGCAAGGTACTAAGTTTGGTGTTCCCACACCAAAGTAAGTACAAAGGCCCACAAATAAATCATGCAAGCTAACCATTTCTTTAGTGCTTGGGGAACAAGCAACTTTCAATATCATTGCAGAGGTCCATACAAGCTGTTGGAAGGACTAAGCATCATCAACCAAAGAAACAAAAGATGAACCTAAAGGCCAGCAATGATGATGATGAGAAATAGGAGAGCAAGTGAACTCCAACAGGTTGTATTGTTAAGTCATTGTTTTACATCAAATATTGCTGAAATTGAAAGTTGGATTGTATTCTGATCTGCCCTGCCTACCTGCATAGCATAAGTCTTTCTTTGTAATTCAATAAGCAAGATGTTTGATCATTCACAACATTCTCATTTTCAAAACTTGTTTGCACGCAATTTCCAAGAAATGCATCACATGAAGGTTCTTTGAGAAGAAAGATTCAGGAATTAAACAATTTTGAGGTAAGCAAAAGATTAAGAGAAGTGGTGGTTCTGGTTGTGTGATAATGTATTGAGGTTGCATGCTTGTGAAAACTTGCATGGGAGCTCATAGGCGGGACATGAAGTTCAAAGAAGTATTGTGGGGATTCTCAAAAATCTATTGATCCGAGAAGCAGCAAACAAAACAAAAGAAAGAAAAGAAAGTACAAAAACAAAAAGAACATGGTCCAAGGGTCTGAGCATCAATTACTAGGCAGAAAAGAAAGAAGAAACAATGACTCAAAGAGTTGTTAGCCTAGTAAAATGCTTGTGGTTGAAGTGTGTCAAGGAAAGAGGCTTGAGCAAGTAAATCCTCAGGGGTGCTTCAACACCTAATACCTTAAAACCAACTGGTTTAGGAGTATTGATTGAAAGCTTATCTAAAGAGCCGCCTTGAGACATGATACTTAGAGTCGAGGCCAAAGCACAGAAACTATAAACTGCTTCAAGGTGATTACATATAAAGAGATCTCCATGACACCATTTGGATGAAAATCCTAAGACCTACGACTCCCAATATGTAAGGACTAGTGAGCACTGAAGCCCTTGCATGAGCATATGATTTAGAATTTATCCCACTGATACTTGATCACTTCACTCACTGCACTTTACAAGTGTTCCTCAATCCATCTTAATTGAAAGAACCTTGGAGCATAAATCTATTTCTTGCTTGGGGACAAGCAAGCTTTAAGTTTGGTGTTGTGATGACAAGTCATCTTAGCCTATTTTAGCTAGTCTTTTTCTTTAGTTTTCCTTAGAATTATGCACTTTCTTGAGCTACAAGCAAGCTAATTGAGTAGATTTTCATGTTTCCCTTGATTGAACCAACCATATATGAATTCATGCCATTTCATGAGGTTTTGTGCTATATTTGTTGCATATTATGAAAGAATGAATATCTCATGATTTTGAGCATAGCTTTGATTAGTTTGGTTGATTAATGATAGGTGAAGAAAGCTTGGAGAAAGGTTGAAGCAAAGAGGAATGGCTAGAAGTGAAGAATGGAAGTTGATCCTGGAGGCATGAAGTTAGCCCCAACGTTAGCCCCCTAACTTGGAGGCTAACGTTGGGCATGAAGATCACTCCCTGGACTCCCCACGTTTGAGCCAACGTTAGCCCCCTAACTTGGAGGCTAACGTTGGCAAGAGAAACTTGAAACTCATCCCTGGGCCAGCCAACGTTTGCGCCAACGTTAGCCCCCTAACTTGGAGGCTAACGTTGGCACATGAGTTATAAAGAGGGAGAAGGCCAACGTTTGCGCCAACGTTAGCCCCCTAACTTGGAGGCTAACGTTGGCACATGAATCACAAAGGGAGGGGCACCAACGTTTGCGCCAACGTTAGCCCCCTAACTTGGAGGCTAACGTTGGCGCCACTAGCACTAACCAAGGCCAACGTTAGGGTCAAAGTTAGACCCCTAACGTTGGCACCAACGTCCAAACCAGAGAATTATGCTTGCTGCTATGAAAAGTTAGGGTCAAAGTTAGACCCCTAACTTTGGCCGTAACGTTGGGACCAACTTTGGCTAACTTCAAAACCGGTTCAATTGGTTCACTTCGGTTCTTCTTCAAACTTCAAGAGCAATCAACCAAGGCCTCTTTCAACCCAATTCCACCAAGAACAAAGGCCCAACTCAAGGCTTGAAGATCATTTTGGAAAGTGTATAAATAGGATAGAATTCAAGTTATTAAGGGAGCTTTCCTTTTGGAATTTTCATAATAGTTTTCGGAGAGCTTTTGAACTTGAGTGAACTTTAATTTCTTTGCTTTCATTGCTTTCATTTTCCATTTACTTTTGTCTTGGATCTTGGATTGGAGAATTGAAGAAATTCTGTTTCAATCTCAATCTTGGATCTCTCTGTTTATTTACTGCTTAATTGAATTCCATTTCTGGTTCATTGTTCTTCATCTCTTTTCTTTGCAATTTACAATTTCCTTGCTATTGTTCTTGTTGGATCTAGGAAGGCATTGAGATCTAGACTTGGTTTTCTAGTCTCTGGGTCCTGAGATCTAAATTTCTCATTTCAATTCCCTGTTTATTGCTTTTTCTGTTCATTTACTTTACTGCTTCAAGATCCGGTTCAATCCCAATTCCCTTTCCCTCTTCTGTTTGATGCAATTTAATTTTTCCTTGTTTAAATTCTGCAAATCCATTCCCCAATTCCCTTTACATTTCAAGCAATTTATATTCCTCGCACTTTAAGATTCCGCAATCTACATTTCTTGCACTTTAAGTTTCTGCCATTTAATTTCTTGTTCTTTAAGTTTCAGCAATTTATTTCTTGTTCTCTTTACATCAATGCAATTTACATTCTGCAAGTCACACAATCATCAACCAAATCTTGATTCGCTTGACTAAATCAACCACTAAACTAAAATTGCTCAATCCTTCAATCCCTGTGGGATCGACCTCACTCCCGTGAGTTTTTATTACTTGATACGACCCGGTACACTTGCCGGTTGGATTGTGATGTTTAGTGAGAGATTCGTTTCTCACCAAAATATCTCATCAAGTTTTTGGCACCGTTGCCGGGGATTGATTAGATTGACAATGATTAAGCGAGGTGGTGATCTAGATCAAGCACTTTTTCTTTAATTTTTGACTAACCCACTAACTGTTTGAAGTTTTGCCTGAGCTAATAGAAACCTCATTCTAGCAATAGAGTGAAATTTCCTTGGCTCATCCTGCTGAATATGATTTTCATAGCTTGAAAAACAAACGAGAGGAGTGGTTTTCGTTCATCACTCTCTCAATTTTGCCAACTGTTTGATACTTTGTTTCAACTGATCCTTCAATCATATCCTGGCCTGAATATGCTCTATCTTCACTTGAATTGGTTGTGACTGTGCAAATCATGGAAGGGAATTCAACAAATTCTAGCAATCATGAGAGTAATACCCCCACCTTGGATGGTAATGTAACCCATGATTCGAAGCAACTATCCACAGCCATGAATAATGTTGCCCAATGGTTTGAAGCTTTTCCACAAGGAAGCATTATCGGGTGGGAAGAACTGATGAATGGACTCCTAGTCAAATTTAACCCATCAGAAAGAATTGTTAAGCAAGAGGCAGAAGTGCATCCATTAGAGAAAGAAATTGAAGGTGCTCGTGCAGTAATAAGCCAAAACAAGCAGATGCATCAGCAGACTCTACAACAATTAGATATGATGGCTAAAAAAATCATTGAGTTGAGACATGCTGTAGTACATACATACAACCTGACTCAAAGCTCATATGGGTGTAATCAAGCTGAACAAAGCATTGGGGCCATTAACCATGAGCAACAAAGCTATGAGCAACAGCAAGCTCCTAGCAATCACTCTAGCATGCTCCAGAACAGACCTCAGAATGATGTGTACAATCTACCTTGGAGGACTCATTCTAATGGGAGGGGGGTTGAGAACCAAAACCAAAGACCAAGGGACTTCAACTGCAATAACCCCAACTTCAAAAATCAACTTAAAACACACCCCCACAACAACAATCACACACACTTCCAACCCCGTCCTACCTTACCATTTGCTCAAAATGACCTTCATCAACCACCACAACTGCCACAACCACTTCCAACCTTTCAAAGGATCTATATTCTAGAAATGCTGATGGAGAGATCCATAAGAATTCAAGAAATGATGGTAATAGAGCGGGAAGAAATAAAGAAGCATCAAGAGATGATAAGCAAGAACCAGGAGGCTTCACTCAGAAGACTTGAAAGGCAGGTGGAACAATTAGTGCAAAACCTTGCTGAATTGGGTGAAAAAAAGGGGACTCTGAACCCAAAGAGCCATGAAAAGGATGCTGTGTTAAAAGAGAAGGGAGTCATGGAGGAAAATAAGAAGGCTATGGAAAGAGAAACAGAGGGAAGGAAGCCCATAGCAAGAGGAGGAAACCTGAGGCAACAGAAGCCTCAACTTCCATGAGCACAGAGTGAAGGATGTCAAGCTAGTGACAATAAAAGAGCGCTTGTTGGGAGGCAACCCAACCGGAGGTAACTATCTTTTCATATCTATTTCAATAAAAGGGTTAATTAGTTTTATCTATATTGCAAGAAGCTAAGTTTGGTGTACACACCAAAACAATATAAAGGAGAATGAAGGATTCTAAGTTTGGTGTTTCACCAAAATCCCATTATAAAACACATTCTCACTCTCTGCATAATGATGGCTTCAAGCATGATGGATGAACTAGTTAACTATTCTGCTGTTTCCTAGTTTTCAGTTTTGTCATTTTTGAAAAAGAAAAAGAGTTTTACACATGGTTAATCCGATGCATTGGCAAGGTACTAAGTTTGGTGTTCCCACACCAAAGTAAGTACAAAGGCCCACAAATAAATCATGCAAGCTAACCATTTCTTTAGTGCTTGGGGAATAAGCAACTTTCAATATCATTGCAGCGGTCCATACAAGCTGTTGGAAGGACTAAGCATCATCAACCAAAGAAACAAAAGATGAACCTAAAGGCCAGCAATGATGATGATGAGAAATAGGAGAGCAAGTGAACTCCAACAGGTTGTATTGTTAAGTCATTGTTTTACATCAAATATTGCTGAAATTGAAAGTTGGATTGTATTCTGATCTGCCCTGCCTACCTGCATAGCATAAGTCTTTCTTTGTAATTCAATAAGCAAGATGTTTGATCATTCACAACATTCTCAATTTCAAAACTTCTTTGCACGCAATTTCCAAGAAATGTATCACATGAAAGTTCTTTGAGAAGAAAGATTGAGGAATTAAACAATTTTGAGGTAAGCAAAAGATTAAGAGAAGTGGTGGTTCTGGTTGTGTGATAATGTATTGAGGTTGCATGCTTGTGAAAACTTGCATGGGAGCTCATAGGCGGGACATGAAGTTCAAAGAAGTATTGTGGGGATTCTCAAAAATCTATTGATCCGAGAAGTAGCAAACAAAACAAAAGAAAGAAAGAAAGTACAAAAACAAAATGAACATGGTCCAAGGGTCTGAGCATCAATTACTAGGCAGAAAAGAAAGAAGAAACAATGACTCAAAGAGTTGTTAGCCTAGTAAAATGCTTGTGGTTGAAGTGTGTCAAGGAAAGAGGCTTGAGCAAGTAAATCCTCAGGGGTGCTTCAACACCTAATACCTTAAAACCAACTGGTTTAGGAGTATTGATTGAAAGCTTATCTAAAGAGCCGCCTTGAGACATGATACTTAGAGTCGAGGCCAAAGCACAGAAACTATAAACTGCTTCAAGGTGATTACATATAAAGAGATCTCCATGACACCATTTGGATGAAAATCCTAAGACCTACGACTCCCAATATGTAAGGACTAGTGAGCACTGAAGCCCTTGCATGAGCATATGATTTAGAATTTATCCCACTGATACTTGATCACTTCACTCACTGCACTTTACAAGTGTTCCTCAATCCATCTTAATTGAAAGAACCTTGGAGCATAAATCTATTTCTTGCTTGGGGACAAGCAAGCTTTAAGTTTGGTGTTGTGATGACAAGTCATCTTAGCCTATTTTAGCTAGTCTTTTTCTTTAGTTTTCCTTAGAATTATGCACTTTCTTGAGCTACAAGCAAGCTAATTGAGTAGATTTTCATGTTTCCCTTGATTGAACCAACCATATATGAATTCATGCCATTTCATGAGGTTTTGTGCTATATTTGTTCCATATTATGAAAGAATGAATATCTCATGATTTTGAGCATAGCTTTGATTAGTTTGGTTGATTAATGATAGGTGAAGAAAGCTTGGAGAAAGGTTGAAGCAAAGAGGAATGGCTAGAAGTGAAGAATGGAAGTTGATCCTAGAGGCATGAAGTTAGCCCCAACGTTAGCCCCCTAACTTGGGGGCTAACGTTGGGCATGAAGATCACTCCCTGGACTCCCCACGTTTGAGCCAACGTTAGCCCCCTAACTTGGAGGCTAACGTTGGCAAGAGAAACTTGAAACTCATCCCTGGGCCAGCCAACGTTTGCGCCAACGTTAGCCCCCTAACTTGGAGGCTAACGTTGGCACATGAGTTATAAAGAGGGAGAAGGCCAACGTTTGCGCCAACGTTAGCCCCCTAACTTGGAGGCTAACGTTGGCACATGAATCACAAAGGGAGGGGCACCAACGTTTGCGCCAACGTTAGCCCCCTAACTTGGAGGCTAACGTTGGCGCCACTAGCACTAAGCAAGGCCAACGTTAGGGTCAAAGTTAGACCCCTAACGTTGGCACCAACGTCCAAACCAGAGAATTATGCTTGCTGCTATGAAAAGTTAGGGTCAAAGTTAGACCCCTAACTTTGGCCCTAACGTTGGGACCAACTTTGGCTAACTTCAAAACCGGTTCAATTGGTTCACTTCGGTTCTTCTTCAAACTTCAAGAGCAATCAACCAAGGCCTCTTTCAACCCAATTCCACCAAGAACAAAGGCCCAACTCAAGGCTTGAAGATCATTTTGGAAAGTGTATAAATAGGATAGAATTCAAGTTATTAAGGGAGCTTTCCTTTTGGAATTTTCATAATAGTTTTCGGAGAGCTTTTGAACTTGAGTGAACTTTAATTTCTTTGCTTTCATTGCTTTCATTTTCCATTTACTTTTGTCTTGGATCTTGGATTGGAGAATTGAAGAAATTCTGTTTCAATCTCAATCTTGGATCTCTCTGTTTATTTACTGCTTAATTGAATTCCATTTCCGGTTCATTGTTCTTCATCTCTTTTCTTTGCAATTTACAATTTCCTTGCTATTGTTCTTGTTGGATCTAGGAAGGCATTGAGATCTAGACTTGGTTTTCTAGTCTCTGGGTCCTGAGATCTAAATTTCTCATTTCAATTCCCTGTTTATTGCTTTTTCTGTTCATTTACTTTACTGCTTCAAGATCCGGTTCAATCCCAATTCCCTTTCCCTCTTCTGTTTGATGCAATTTAATTTTTCCTTGTTTAAATTCTGCAAATCCATTCCCCAATTCCCTTTACATTTCAAGCAATTTATATTCCTCGCACTTTAAGATTCCGCAATCTACATTTCTTGCACTTTAAGTTTCTGCCATTTAATTTCTTGTTCTTTAAGTTTCAGCAATTTATTTCTTGTTCTCTTTACTTCAATGCAATTTACATTCTGCAAGTCACACAATCATCAACCAAATCTTGATTCGCTTGACTAAATCAACCACTAAACTAAAATTGCTCAATCCTTCAATCCCTGTGGGATCGACCTCACTCCCGTGAGTTTTTATTACTTGATACGACCCGGTACACTTGCCGGTTGGATTGTGATGTTTAGTGAGAGATTCGTTTCTCACCAAAATATCTCATCAAGGTCCAGGCATGGCCGAGATGGCCAGCCCCCTAAACGAGATCAATAGTCTCCTAAGATGAACAATGGAATAAAACTGAGACCAAAGATCTCTAATACAATAGTAAAAGGTCCTATTTATAATAAACTAGTCACTAGGGTTTACATGAGTAAGTAATTGATGTACAAATCCACTTCCGGGGCCCACTTGGTGTGTGCTTGGGCTTGGGCTTGAGTGTTACACGTGTAGAGGTCCTTTCTGGAGTTGAACGCCAGCTTTTGTGCCAGTTTGGGCGTTCAACTCTGGTTTTGGATCCTTTTCTGGCGCTGGACGCCAGATTTGGGTAGAAGACTGGCGTTGAACGCCAGTTTACATCGTCAATTCTTGGCCAAAGTATGGACTATTATATATTGCTGGAAAGCCCTGGATGTCTACTTTCTAACGCAATTGGAAGCGCGCCATTTCGAGTTCTGTAGCTCCAGAAAATCCACTTTGAGTGCAGGGAGGTCAGAATCCAACAGCATCAGCAGTCCTTTTTCAACCTCTGAATCTGATTTCTGCTCAAGTCCCTCAATTTCAGCCAGAAAATACCTGAAATCACAGAAAAACACACAAACTCATAGTAAAGTCCAGAAATGTGAATTTAACATAAAAACTAATGAAAACATCCCTAAAAGTAACTAGATCCTACTAAAAACATACTAAAAACAATGCCAAAAAGCGTATAAATTATCCGCTCATCGCTGCCCAATTTTCTAAAAATTGTTTTTGGTTTTAAACATGTTACCTATAACTGAACTTCGTGCTTTTGGAATTGAGTACTCATCTGATTACACGAAGCTCAATTCTTAGGTAACTTTGGGTTGGTTCTTCCATGGTTATTATGTTTCCTGTGATTTACTTGGAACCCTCACATGCTTTTACCATTCAAGTTAATCAAATGCCTTTGGATTGTGCTTCACTCACCATTTGATTTAACTTGCCATTTTGTTGAATATGGTTCTTGCATTAGCAACAATTGGTAAATTCAACCTGTGTAACTCTCCTTCACTCAAATTTATTTCTAGCTTGTCAAGTTACACAAAATGCACTTTCGTGTTGTCAAACACCAATTTTTGCATAATCAATGACCGCGACATTGATTGATGACTTGCTCTTATATTAGTTGCTTTTATGCAATGGCATATTTCATCATCAATGACTGCTTCCTCCCCATGTTTATGAGTATGCTTGTTACTATTACTTGTGATTCATTGTGATTAAGCAAATGACCATCATCCCCCTAACCTTTGAACCATGTTTTCTAACTTCTAACTTGCCTAACATGCTAATTTCTCTTTTTAGTTTTCAACTAACTCTCTAACCATTCTTTTTGGGTATGATGCTCATTAAGCTTAATGAACAAGCATTGTGCATATATTGCTTGAATTCTTGGTTTATAGCTTTTGTGTTGAATGCTACTTCCTGTTGCTTATATTCAAAGTTTTCTTTATTTTTAGCTCACTTCATGTTAAATATGCCATTCCTTGCTTTCCATGCCCCTATTTGCCTAGTTGTTTATATCATATCATATTTGCTTTTAGATGGCCGATAAAGGAAAAACAAAGGCTACTACCTCAAAAAAGAGGAAGAAATCTCAAGCCTCCACCCTCTCTCCTTATGCCAACTATGCAAAGAACCCACTTAATGTTAGAACAGAGCAAAAATATTTTTGATGATGCAGTACAGTTGAGTAATGAATATGGATCACAAGTTTAATAAGTAAATCAACATGAAAATTTCAACTACTAAACAACAAGGAGCATTTGCTAAGATTTTGAGCCACATAAAAAGGACAGACTAAGTATAATAAGAACTAGCAATCTTTTGCTAACAAACTAGATTCTATTGTAAATTTGCTTAAAGCCAATAGATTTAAAATAGGCAAAATAATTCCCATTAGTGTCCATTAGATTTAAAATAGATTTAAAATAATATCATTAGGCAAAATATATTTCTTATTACCTTCTTAGCAGCCTCTGACTTTAGCTTGCTCCAAAATGAAACTGTAGGTTGTTACAAAAAGGACAAAAATTTCAAAAGCATAACACAGTAGATTGTTACAATTTACAAGTATTACAGAAACAATTCAATGAACTTTGATGTTGATTCTAGACAGTTAAAGTTGACCAAAATATTGCAAAGTTAATAGAGAGGTTAAATTCGTTCAATAACAAGGATTATATGTGATACTCACGTGGGTTATTTCCTTGGTCCTCGAAATTTATATCCCTTTCATCCCATGCATCTTGCCATTCCCTATGCTGCAGCGACAAATAAGTTACTAGCCATGCCATACATGTTCAAAAGAAGTCAACAATGCACACAGCAGCTCCAACACCGTTACCTCATCCTTTGCACATCCAGAAGCTTGTCCAGACAACCGCCTAGATGATGTTTGTTTGGCCTGAAAATAGGTTTCAATTTGTTAGATGAATACATTCTCAAATATAGAATGCGCTTAGTACGTTATATATTTAAGCTATAATTGATGATAAGTCATCTTATGCTAGTTTTATAAGCATTTTTCACTTATTTCATTAGGTTTTATGCACTTTCTTGCACAATAAGTAAGTGATTGGAGTGGAATTTCATGATTATTGTAATTCAATCAAACATCATTTATTTTATACAAAAGCATGAGATTTATGCAAGAATTTAGTGATTATTATGAATGGTACAAATTCTTATGATATTGGTAGAACTTTGATTGCTTATTTGGTTGATTTTAGGTGATAAAATGAAGAGAAAGAGGTTCAGCACAGGGCAACGTTGCGTTCAAATAGAGAGCACCACGTTCACTTACGACGCGCATGCATACGGGACGCGCATGCGTTAGTCAACAAAATTTGAAGATCCACGCGTACGCGTGCAAGACGCATACGCGTGGGTGTGTTTGGTGCTCATTTCAAAAGAGAGCGCTATGTTCACTAACTCAACGTTTTCGTGCACGATTCAAAGTTGGAGGCAAAGTTTTTAAATCAACGCGCATGCACGCATGACGCGCACGCATCAATGAGTCACTGGAACAGAGCACGCGAACACGAGGCTGGCACTTGAACCTGTGTTGAGGATTTCGCAACCCACGCATACGCGTAAAGGACGCGCACGCGTGGGCAGTGCTCACTAACCCAACGTAGCGCTCACTAAGTTAACGCTACTGAGTACGCGTCTGCATGATCATGGCGCGCGAACATGTTTGGGCTGAAGACTGATGGTGACCCGTACGCGTACATAACGCGTACGCGTCGATGGACAAAAAGCAAAAAAGGACGCGCACGCGTCGGAGACTGATGCCAAGGCATCTTAAGCGAGTTTCACTAGCATTTTTCTGTTAGTTTTAGTTGTTTTATGCACTTTCTTGAGCTTAAAGTAACCAAGAATGGTTAAATGAATAACAAAGCAATGAACCATCCAAACAGTATGATTTTTATGCAAATTTCATGAGTTTTTAGTTATATTACTTGAATGCTATGAATGGAAGATTCTCATGAAAATTTGCAAGACTTTGATGCAGTTGTTTGGATGATTTCAGGAAAGAAGAGGCTAGGCAAGGAAGCAACAAAAATCAATAAAGGAAGCTTGAATATCACATGTGGAGTTTAAGTTCCAGTTTAAGCTTAAACTGGAACTTAAACGGCCAAAATCATGAAAGCTGAGGAAAGGGTGAAAGTGGCATTTAACCTCCAGTTTAACCTTAAACTGGAAGTTAAACGCCAGAAATGGGGAATGCACCAGGGAGCCATTTCCACGTTTAAGCTCCAGTTTAACCTTAAACTGGAGCTTAAACGTGTTCGACCAAGTTTTCTCCTCCAGGGTTGCTTTCTCCATTTCCACGTTTAAGCTCCAGTTTAACCTTAAACTGGAGCTTAAACGTGTTCGACACCTCCAGGGCTACCTTTCTCTGCTTCCACGTTTAAGCTCCAGTTTAACCTTAAACTGGAGCTTAAACGTGTTCGACCTCCAGGGCTGCCTTCCCTATCTCCACGTTTAAGCTTCAGTTTAACCTTAAACTGAAGCTTAAACGTGTTCGACTACGTTACCCTCCAGGGCTGCCTTCTTCCATTTCCACGTTTAAGCTTCAGTTTAACCTTAAACTGAAGCTTAAACGTGCTTCCACAAAAGGCATCACTGGAAGTGTCTGGCGTTTAAGCTGCAGTTTAAGCTTAAACTGCAACTTAAACACCACTATTGGAAAAGGTTTCTGGGCCAAAAATATTGCAGTTTAAGTTAGCTTTTGAGCACAAACATTAACTTAAACTTACTCTGGTATGAAACCCAATTGAATATCATGGTTTATGGGATTGGGCCTGAAGGATTGATGAGTCTGGAATTTCAATTTGTTGAGTCATGTGTCATTACTTGATTATCACTAAGTTGGCTCAATGAATGTTACAGAATGTGGATCAGCAGCCTCATCAAGATTATGGATCATAAACCCAAAGCAAAAGGAAAGCAGGGAGAGGCCTCAAAGCCCAAGAAACACAACAGAAGCTCAATATAGAAAGTGTATAAATAGGATAGAATTTAAGTTAGGAGGGACTTTTACCTTTTCATTTTTGCGAGTTTTCATACCTTTGTAATTGAATTCAGAGCTATGACTCACTAAACCCCCTTTCATTGGGTTAGGGAGCTCTATTGTAATTCAATGAATCAATAATAGTTTATCTTCTTCTTCAATCTTTTCTCTTGAATTTTGTTAGAAAGCTTCTCGATCTAATTCCATTGGGTAGTTGTCTTGGGAAAGAAACTACCCATAATTGGAATCCTTCGGAACCTTGGGAAAGGAATGGAGGATTCATGCTAGAGAAGCTTTCTCACAGTGAATTGGATTGGGGTTTGGATGGATATTGTGACATGTAATCCTACCAAATTGTGGTTCATGAAACTGTGTGGTATAATCAGTGATCGAGCATCATCTCTTCTTATGAACATTTAAACCAAGGGATTGGGAATTTGTTTGTTTTTAGAGAGAATTGGTGAGCCAAGGGATTGGGATCCAATCATATAAGATTGCCAAGCAAAATTCAATGAACGCATTGGTTGAGGAAGAGATAAACATGTTTTGATTCAGAGATCTCAATATCTCCTATAACCCAATGGATTCCCCATCTCCGATTTTCACTTTCTCTTTACATTCTGCAACTCAATTCATGCAATCACCCCCATTCCCTTTTAATTTCAGCAATTTAGCTTCTGCTCTTTAATTCATGCAATTTAAGATTCCGCCATTTCAATTTCTTGTCATTTACGTTTCCCGCCAATTTTACATTCCGCAATTCTCATCTAATTCTTGATTCCGCTCAACTAGATACACTTCTAATCCGAATTGCTCATTCAACCAATCCTTGTGGGATTCGACCTCACTCTATTGTGAGTTTTTACTTGACGATAACCGGTGCACTTGCCGGAAGGAATTTTGCCGATCGTGCAATTTCCTAAATCGTGGCATAACTAGTTTATGCGCATCAAGTTTATGGCGCCGTTGCCGGGGATTGGTTTTCGATTGACAATTCTCAAATTGGAAGTTAACTAGATTGAGCAATTTTTTTTTGCTTTGTTAATTCAGTTCAAGTTACTTGTTGAATTTTAATTTCTGCACTCTGTTACATGCTTTCTTTCTTTATGCCTTTAAATTCAAGCAACTAACTCACTGACTCACTAACTATTTGAATTAATTCCTCAACTGCTCTAACCATACTCTTCCATTAACCAAGAGTATTTTACTTGTTTGTTGCCTGTGCTGTGTTCTTGTATGACAGGTAGGAGAGGAGAGACATCAACTCCTCCATATACCGAACCAGAGAGGACCCTTCATAGACTTAGAAGGGAAGCAAGAGGGAAGAGAGTACTGGGAGAAGAAGAATCTGAAGGAGAATCTGAGGACAATTTTGAGGAAGCTCTAGATCTCAACATGGAAAGAGAAGTTCATAACCATGGGAGAGCTGATGGAAACAATGCCATTCCCGAGAGGAGGGTTCTTGGTTCATACATAAACCCAACATCTGGGAATTGTGGTAGCAGCATTCAGAAACCACCCATTCAGGCCAACAATTTTGAGCTCAAACCACAGCTAATATCACTTGTGGAGAATCATTGTTCATTTGGTGGGAGTGCTAATGAAGACCCAAACCAACATCTCACAAAATTCCTGAGAATTTGCGACACTGTGAAGTCCAATGGAGTCCAGGAAGATGCCTATAAACTGCTTTTGTTCCCATTTTCCCTTTGGGACAAGGCAGCTAAGTGGCTGGAATCATTCCCCAGGGGGAGCCTAACAACATGGGATGAGGTGGAAATCAAGTTTCTGGCACGTTTCTACCCCCCACAAAAGGTCAATAGGCTTCGATCTGAGGTTCAGACTTTTAGACAACAAGATGGTGAAACTCTCTACGAAGCATGGGAGAGGTTCAAGGATTTGACAAGGAAATGCCCACCAGACATGTTCCATGACTGGGTGCAATTGCACATTTTCTATGATGGACTTTCTTATGAATCAAGGAAGGCTGTAGACCATTCATCAGGAGGTTCATTGAACAGGAAAAAGACTGTGGAAGAAGCCATTGAAGTGATTGAGACAGTGGCTGAGAATGAGTACTACTATGCATCAGAGAAACACAACACTAAGGGAGTCATGGAGCTGAACCATGTTGATACAATTCTAGCCCAAAACAAGGTGTTTGCCAAGCAACTAGCAGAGCTCACCAGGAAATTAGAAACAAAGCAAGTGGCTGCAATACACACACAAGAGCAAGAGGAAGAAAGCACTGAAGGAGGTGATTGGGAAGAGGCCAATTATGTAGGAAATCAACAAAGGCAACCATATGATCCACATTCCAACACTTACAACCCAGGCTGGAAAAACCACCCAAACTTTGGGTGGGGAAACCAGCAAAACCAACATAACAAGTCCACATACCAAAACTCCAACCAAAGATCATACCAAGCCACACAAAACACTTACTCCCAACCATCATATCATGGCCAAAATAATCGACCTACCCAATCTAATCCGAACCAACAATTTCAAGATCAATTAAACAGGATAGAAGGAATGCTTGCAACCATGGGTCAAGACATAACCGAATTGAAAGCTTTTAAGGAAGAAGTAATTTCTAACTTGCAAAACCAAGGAGCTGCCATCCAGAAGTTAGAAAATCAAATTGGGTATTTGTATAAGCAAATCCCGGGGCCAAGCGTTTCTCATGCTGCCAAGGCTATTGCAAGGGAAGAATGTAAAGCCATAACCCTCAGAAGTGGAAAAAAGCTAAAGGAGATCTCGAGGGAAACCACAGAGGACGAAGCAAAGGAAAATGTGAGAGACAAGGAACAGGGACAATCCTTTACACCGTCTGCAACAAGAGAAAAAGAAAAAGAGGTCCTGAAGCCGTATACACCCAAAGCACCATATCCTCAACGTTTGATGAAAGGTGAAAAGGATGGCCAATTCTCCAGATTTTTGGAGATTTTCAAGAAGCTTCAAATCAACATCCCGTTTGCTGAGGCAATAGAGCAAATGCCACTCTATGCAAAATTCTTAAAGGAATTAATGACCAAAAAGAGAAGCTGGAGAAATGAGGAAACTGTGTTGTTGACTGAAGAATGCAGTGCCATCATTCAACACAAATTGCCTCAGAAACTGAAGGATCCAGGCAGTTTTCAAATCCCCTGCATCATAGGAGAAGTCATGGTGGAGAAGGCCTTGTGTGACTTAGGGGCCAGTATCAATTTGATGTCTCTAACAATGATGAGAAGAATGGAGATTGAGGAAGCCAAACCAACAAGAATGGCCCTCCAATTGGCAGATCGAACTTTTAAATTCCCTCATGGGATAGTTGAGGATTTGTTGGTAAAAGTGGGAGATTTCATATTCCCTGCCGATTTTGTGGTGTTAAATATGGAGGAAGAAGCCGAAGCTTCAATAATTCTGGGAAGACCCTTCCTGGCTACTGCCGGAGCCATCATAGATGTCCAAAAGGGTGAGCTCACTCTCAGACTGCATGATGAGCAATTGGTGTTTAACGTATTCAAGGCAATGAGCTATCCATCAGAATCACTAAAGGAATGCATGAGGGTGGATGTAGTGGACATTGCAGTACAAGAAACCTTTGAGGAAACAACAAAGGAAGTGGCAGAGGAGGAGTTCACCAAGGATATTGAAGATAGTGACATCAAGGCTGCTGAAACAACCATACCAAGCATGCCAGAGAGAGTGAAAGAAGAGAAGGAAGCACCAAAACCTGAGCTCAAAGCATTGCCCCCTAATCTCAAGTATGCATACTTGGGTAGTAATGAGAGCTATCCTGTTATCATTAGCTCTGCCCTGAGCCAAGAACAGGAAGAAAAATTGATCAATGTGCTACAAACTCATCAAGACGCCATTGGATGGACCCTAGCTGATTTGAAGGGGATAAGTTCATCCATATGCATGCATAAAATCTTGTTAGAAGAGGATGCTAGACCCTACATTCAAGCTCAGAGAAGATTGAATCCCGTCATGAAAGAAGTGGTACAAAAGGAGGTCATGAAGTTATGGCAAGCAGGGGTAATTTACCCTATTTCTTATAGCCCATGGGTTAGTCCCATCCATGTAGTACCCAAGAAAGGTGGCATAACTGTGGTGCCAAATGAGAGGAACGAACTCATACCCACAAGAACTGTCACTGGGTGGAGGATGTGCATAGACTACAGGAAGCTCAATGAAGCCACCAGAAAAGATCATTTCCCACTCCCATTCATGGATCAGATGCTTGAAAGGCTTGCAGGACATGCTTACTATTGCTTTCTGGATGGATACTCAGGCTATAATCAGATAGTAGTTGATCCTAGAGATCAAGAGAAAACATCATTTGTTTGTCCATATGGAGTTTTTGCTTATAGACGCATGCCCTTTGGATTGTGCAATGCACCTGCCACTTTCCAAAGATGCATGCTGTCCATCTTTTCAGACATGATTGAAAAATTTATTGAGGTTTTCATGGACGATTTTTCTGTGTTTGGAGATTCTTTTCCTAGCTGCCTACACCACCTTGCCTTGGTGCTTAAGAGATGCCAAGAGACCAACCTAGTATTAAACTGGGAAAAGTGTCATTTCATGGTCACAGAAGGAATATTCCTTGGCCACAAAATCTCGAATAGAGGCATTGAGGTGGACAGAGCTAAGGTGGAACTCATTGAAAAATTACCTCCACCAAGTAATGTCAAAGCAATTAGGAGTTTTTTGGGACACGCTGGCTTTTACAGAAGGTTTATTAGAGACTTTTCTAAAATAGCCAAACCTTTGAGTAACTTGCTTGTCTCTGATACACCCTTTGTATTTGATAAAAATTGCATGCTAGCCTATGAACTTTTGAAGCAAAAACTTTCCTCTGCACCTATCATTGCCCCACCTGATTGGAACTTACCTTTTGAACTGATGTGTGATGCATCAAACCTTGCTGTTGGGGCAGTGTTAGGACAAAGGAAAGACAATTTGGTACATGTGATTTATTATGCCAGTAAGGTCTTGAATGATAACCAAAGGAATTACACAACCACTGAAAAAGAACTCTTGGCAATAGTCTTTGCATTTGACAAATTTAGATCCTATCTCATTGGATCTAAAGTCATTGTCTTCACTGATCATTCAGCTTTAAAATACTTACTTGCTAAACAAGAATCCAAACCAAGACTTATTAGATGGGTTCTTTTGTTGCAGGAATTTGACATTGAAATCAAAGACAAGAAGGGTGTAGAGAACAAGGTGGCAGACCATTTATCAAGGATACCATGTGAAGAAGGAAGCGCACAAAGCACACATATAAATGAGTGCTTTCCTGATGAACAACTCATGGTAATTCACAAAGCACCCTGGTTTGCAGACATAGCGAACTTCAAGGCCACTGGGAGTTTGCCGTTGGAATTCAACAAGCATCAAAGGAAGAAATTGGTAAATGATGCCAAATACTTCATCTGGGACGAACCATACTTGTTCAAAAAATGTTCGGATGGCATACTCAGAAGATGCATATCAGAGGAAGAAGGAAGGGAAGTCTTATGGGACTGCCATGGCTCCACTTATGGAGGACATTTTGCAGGAGAAAGAACAGCAGCTAAGGTGTTGCAGTGTAGTTTTTATTGGCCCACTATCTTCAAAGATGCAAGGGAACTAGTGAAGCACTGCCATGAATGCCAGAAAGCGGGGAACCTGCCAAGAAGAAATGAAATGCCACAACAATTCATTCTGGAACTTGAATTGTTTGATGTATGGGGGATAGATTTCATGGGACCCTTTCCCACCTCATACTCAAATAATTACATCCTTGTAGCAGTAGACTATGTCTCCAAATGGGTTGAAGCAATAGCAACTCCAACCAATGATAATAAGGTAGTCATGAACTTCCTCAGAAAACACATTTTTTGCCGTTTTGGGGTTCCAAGAACAATCATCAGTGATGGAGGAAGCCACTTCTGCAACAAACCATTAGAGGCATTGCTTCTAAAATATGGAGTCAAACACAAGGTAGCCACACCATACCATCCACAGACGAGTGGGCAAGCCGAAATATCTAATAGGGAACTCAAAAGAATCCTGGAAAAGACTGTGGGAACTTCAAGGAAGGACTGGTCGATTAAGCTAGATGATGCTCTTTGGGCATATAGGACAGCTTTCAAGACACCAATTGGAATGTCTCCTTACCAACTAGTATATGGAAAAGCTTGCCATTTGCCACTGGAGTTGGAGCACAAGGCATTCTGGGCCTTGAAACTCTTGAACTTGGACAGCAAAGCTGCTGGAGAAAGAAGGATGTTGCAAATTCAAGAGTTGGAAGAATTCAGAGCTGAAGCTTATGAGAATGCCAAAATTTACAAAGAAAGAGCAAAGAAGAAGCATGACAGCAACATAGCCCCAAGGAAATTTGAGGAGGGACAAAAAGTATTGCTCTACAATTCTAGGCTGAAGCTATTTCCAGGGAAGCTAAAATCAAGGTGGTCTGGACCATTCCTTGTAACCAAGGTCTCCCAATATGGACAAATAGAAATCATGGAAGAAAAGTCACAACGAACCTTCACGGTGAATGGTCAAAGACTCAAACATTACTTGGGAGATGTGGAGGAGAAGGACAAAGTTAAATATCACCTCAACTGAGGCAGCTGACCGTCAAGCTAATGACGTTAAAAAAGCGCTTGTTGGGAGGCAACCCAACCTGAGGTAATACTACCTTGCTGTTTCTTTTATTTGTTTCAATAAAAAGGTGAAGTAGTTTCTGTGCATTGCAAGGAATTAAGTTTGGTGTTTCACACCAAACAATGAATTCGTGGATCAATAATTCAAAGGGGAATGTGTGACTCCAAGCTTGGTGTTCCACCACACAGATTAACTGAACACAACAACCTTTGAATTATATGAAAGGAACAACCATTCTAAGCAATCACAGAAATGCTTAAAATCCTTAGCAGCAACTTCATTCCAAGGAGAATTCAAGGACTCAAAGAGCAGAGGAGTAAGTAGAAGACTAAGTTTGGTGTTCACACACCAACTTAAGACTCAGACACTTGCCCATACATAGTTGAGCTAACCACTCAAGTGCTTGAGAAGCAAGCAACTTCATCACTCTTTGCAGGAAAGGAAACAAGGATCTTAGAAAGAGCATGAAACAACAACTAGGAAAAGAAGGAGAAATCAAATTGTTTCCTGGCAACAAAGAGAAAACAAGGAATTTCACAAGGTGGTATTGTTCCTTGACAATTCTTTAAAAAGGGCAAACAAAAGCATGCTTGTTCTGATTTAAACTGTAATTGTTGAATCTTTCTGGAATGTGAAGTTTTTAGTATGATTGTCTGTTTATTGCTTTGAATAAAATGAATACCTAGATGTTTGGATATAACTTCACCTTCTTAAACAAATGCTTGCCGTGCTTGTTCTGTTTCCAAAAATAAAAGAAAAGTGTGAACAAAAGTAGCTTGGCTCAATTAGTGACAAATCAAGTAGAATTAAGTGGTGGTATGCATGCTTGATTGTTTAGTCAGATCACTGGAATTAAAGTGTGGAATTATCATTTTTTTGTGTAGAAATTGAAAACTGTCTATGGATCTTGATGAATAAATGTCCTTGGCCATGAAAAAGAAAGAAAAAGAAGAAGAAAAAGCCACTGAAAAAAAGGCAACCAAAAAGCAAAAAAATTGAGAAAATAAGCTAGGCACTAATGGTTTGAACTTCTGAGACAAATGCCTGTGGTGTTTATGTATTAAGGATATGCTTGGATGAATAGGTTCTGAGGAGTGTTTCAACACTTGGTAACTTGGGTTAACTAACCCGGGATTATCAACCAAAAGTCCATTATCAAGAGCAACCTAAATACAAAACATTTAGTCACACAAAGAGGTGCTGGGCACCAATGTCTCAAGAAGAAATGTGAACTAAAATGCCTGCAGTGGATATGTGTAGTGCACTGAGAAGAAAAAGAAAATGCCAAAGGCTTGTGCAACACATGACACTAAGCAAACAAGGAGCAAAGGAGCTCAAAGAAAAAGAAAAGAAAAACAAAGAAGAGAAAAGTGCCAAGGACATAAGAATAACAAGAGGCCATAGCAGTGGTTGATGAATGCAATAAAAAAAGTGATAATCTTACCTGATAAGAATGAAAAAGTGATACTGCAACTTTCTGCATAAAACCCTTCTGATGAACTTCAAGTGCTTACTAATATAGCCAATGTAATTACTTTCTGTTTCATACTTTCTTCTCAAATAACTCAGGACTTGCTTAGGGACAAGCAAGTATTAAGTTTGGTGTTGTGATGCCAAGGCATCTTAGGCGAGTTTCACTAGCATTTTTCTGTTAGTTTTAGTTGTTTTATGCACTTTCTTGAGCTTAAAGTAACCAAGAATGGTTAAATGAATAACAAAGCAATGAACCATCCAAACAGTATGATTTTTATGCAAATTTCATGAGTTTTTAGTTATATTACTTGAATGCTATGAATGAAAGATTCTCATGAAAATTTGCAAGACTTTGATGCAGTTGTTTGGATGATTTCAAGAAAGAAGAGGCTAGGCAAGGAAGCAACAAAAATCAATAAAGGAAGCTTGAATATCACATGTGGAGTTTAAGTTCCAGTTTAAGCTTAAACTGGAACTTAAACGGCCAAAATCATGAAAGCTGAGGAAAGGGTGAAAGTGGCGTTTAACCTCCAGTTTAACCTTAAACTGGAAGTTAAACGCCAGAAATGGGGAATGCACCAGGGAGCCATTTCCACGTTTAAGCTCCAGTTTAACCTTAAACTGGAGCTTAAACGTGTTCGACCAAGTTTTCTCCTCTAGGGTTGCTTTCTCCATTTCCACGTTTAAGCTCCAGTTTAACCTTAAACTGGAGCTTAAACGTGTTCGACCTCCAGGGCTACCTTTCTCCATTTCCACGTTTAAGCTCCAGTTTAACCTTAAACTGGAGCTTAAACGTGTTCGACACCTCCAGGGCTACCTTTCTCCGCTTCCACGTTTAAGCTCCAGTTTAACCTTAAACTGGAGCTTAAACGTGTTCGACCTCCAGGGCTGCCTTCCCTATCTCCACGTTTAAGCTTCAGTTTAACCTTAAACTGAAGCTTAAACGTGTTCGACTACGTTACCCTCCAGGGCTGCCTTCTTCCATTTCCACGTTTAAGCTTCAGTTTAACCTTAAACTGAAGCTTAAACGTGCTTCCACAAAAGGCATCACTGGAAGTGTCTGGCGTTTAAGCTGCAGTTTAAGCTTAAACTGCAAGTTAAACACCACTATTGGAAAAGGTTTCTGGGCCAAAAATATTGCAGTTTAAGTTAGCTTTTGAGCACAAACATTAACTTAAACTTACTCTGGTATGAAACCCAATTGAATATCATGGTTTATGGGATTGGGCCTGAAGGATTGATGAGTCTGGAATTTCAATTTGTTGAGTCATGTGTCATTACTTGATTATCACTAAGTTGGCTCAAAGAATGTTACAGAATGTGGATCAGCAGCCTCATCAAGATTATGGATCATAAACCCAAAGCAAAAGGAAAGCAGGGAGAGGCCTTAAAGCCCAAGAAACACAACAGAAGCTCAATATAGAAAGTGTATAAATAGGATAGAATTTAAGTTAGGAGGGACTTTTACCTTTTCATTTTTGCGAGTTTTCATACCTTTGTAATTGAATTCAGAGCTATGACTCACTAAACCCCCTTTCATTGGGTTAGGGAGCTCTATTGTAATTCAATGAATCAATAATAGTTTATCTTCTTCTTCAATCTTTTCTCTTGAATTTTGTTAGAAAGCTTCTCGATCTAATTCCATTGGGTAGTTGTCTTGGGAAAGAAACTACCCATAATTGGAATCCTTCGGAACCTTGGGAAAGGAATGGAGGATTCATGCTAGAGAAGCTTTCTCACAGTGAATTGGATTGGGGTTTGGATGGATATTGTGACATGTAATCCTACCAAATTGTGGTTCATGAAACTGTGTGGTATAATCAGTGATCGAGCATCATCTCTTCTTATGAACATTTAAACCAAGGGATTGGGAATTTGTTTGTTTTTAGAGAGAATTGGTGAGCCAAGGGATTGGGATCCAATCATATAAGATTGCCAAGCAAAATTCAATGAACGCATTGGTTGAGGAAGAGATAAACATGTTTTGATTCGGAGATCTCAATATCTCCTATAACCCAATGGATTCCCCATCTCCGATTTTCACTTTCTCTTTACATTCTGCAACTCAATTCATGCAATCACCCCCATTCCCTTTTAATTTCAGCAATTTAGCTTCTGCTCTTTAATTCATGCAATTTAAGATTCCGCCATTTCAATTTCTTGTCATTTACGTTTCCCGCCAATTTTACATTCCGCAATTCTCATCTAATTCTTGATTCCGCTCAACTAGATACACTTCTAATCCGAATTGCTCATTCAACCAATCCTTGTGGGATTCGACCTCACTCTATTGTGAGTTTTTACTTGACGATAACCGGTGCACTTGCCGGAAGGAATTTTGCCGATCGTGCAATTTCCTAAATCGTGGCATAACTAGTTTATGCGCATCAAGTTTATGGCGCCGTTGCCGGGGATTGGTTTTCGATTGACAATTCTCAAATTGGAAGTTAACTAGATTGAGCAATTTTTTTTTGCTTTGTTAATTCAGTTCAAGTTACTTGTTGAATTTTAATTTCTGCACTCTGTTACATGCTTTCTTTCTTTATGCCTTTAAATTCAAGCAACTAACTCACTGACTCACTAACTATTTGAATTAATTCCTCAACTGCTCTAACCATACTCTTCCATTAACCAAGAGTATTTTACTTGTTTGTTGCCTGTGCTGTGTTCTTGTATGACAGGTAGGAGAGGAGAGACATCAACTCCTCCATATACCGAACCAGAGAGGACCCTTCATAGACTTAGAAGGGAAGCAAGAGGGAAGAGAGTACTGGGAGAAGAAGAATCTGAAGGAGAATTTGAGGACAATTTTGAGGAAGCTCTAGATCTCAACATGGAAAGAGAAGTTCATAACCATGGGAGAGCTGATGGAAACAATGCCATTCCCGAGAGGAGGGTTCTTGGTTCATACATAAACCCAACATCTGGGAATTGTGGTAGCAGCATTCAGAAACCACCCATTCAGGCCAACAATTTTGAGCTCAAACCACAGCTAATATCACTTGTGGAGAATCATTGTTCATTTGGTGGGAGTGCTAATGAAGACCCAAACCAACATCTCACAAAATTCCTGAGAATTTGCGACACTGTGAAGTCCAATGGAGTCCAGGAAGATGCCTATAAACTGCTTTTGTTCCCATTTTCCCTTAGGGACAAGGCAGCTAAGTGGCTGGAATCATTCCCCAGGGGGAGCCTAACAACATGGGATGAGGTGGAAATCAAGTTTCTGGCACGTTTCTACCCCCCACAAAAGGTCAATAGGCTTCGATCTGAGGTTCAGACTTTTAGACAACAAGATGGTGAAACTCTCTACGAAGCATGGGAGAGGTTCAAGGATTTGACAAGGAAATGCCCACCAGACATGTTCCATGACTAGGTGCAATTGCACATTTTCTATGATGGACTTTCTTATGAATCAAGGAAGGCTGTAGACCATTCATCAGGAGGTTCATTGAACAGGAAAAAGACTGTGGAAGAAGCCATTGAAGTGATTGAGACAGTGGCTGAGAATGAGTACTACTATGCATCAGAGAGACACAACACTAAGGGAGTCATGGAGCTGAACCATGTTGATACAATTCTAGCCCAAAACAAGGTGTTTGCTAAGCAACTAGCAGAGCTCACCAGGAAATTAGAAACAAAGCAAGTGGCTGCAATACACACACAAGAGCAAGAGGAAGAAAGCACTGAAGGAGGTGATTGGGAAGAGGCCAATTATGTAGGAAATCAACAAAGGCAACCATATGATCCACATTCCAACACTTACAACCCAGGCTGGAAAAACCACCCAAACTTTGGGTGGGGAAACCAGCAAAACCAACATAACAAGTCCACATACCAAAACTCCAACCAAAGATCATACCAAGCCACACAAAACACTTACTCCCAACCATCATATCATGGCCAAAATAATCGACCTACCCAATCTAATCCGAACCAACAATTTCAAGATCAATTAAACAGGATAGAAGGAATGCTTGCAACCATGGGTCAAGACATAACCGAATTGAAAGCTTTTAAGGAAGAAGTAATTTCTAACTTGCAAAACCAAGGAGCTGCCATCCAGAAGTTAGAAAATCAAATTGGGTATTTGTATAAGCAAATCCCGGGGCCAAGCGTTTCTCATGCTGCCAAGGCTATTGCAAGGGAAGAATGTAAAGCCATAACCCTCAGAAGTGGAAAAAAGCTAAAGGAGATCTCGAGGGAAACCACAGAGGACGAAGCAAAGGAAAATGTGAGAGACAAGGAACAGGGACAATCCTTTACACCGTCTGCAACAAGAGAAAAAGAAAAAGAGGTCCTGAAGCCGTATACACCCAAAGCACCATATCCTCAACGTTTGATGAAAGGTGAAAAGGATGGCCAATTCTCCAGATTTTTGGAGATTTTCAAGAAGCTTCAAATCAACATCCCGTTTGCTGAGGCAATAGAGCAAATGCCACTCTATGCAAAATTCTTAAAGGAATTAATGACCAAAAAGAGAAGCTGGAGAAATGAGGAAACTGTGTTGTTGACTGAAGAATGCAGTGCCATCATTCAACACAAATTGCCTCAGAAACTGAAGGATCCAGGCAGTTTTCAAATCCCCTGCATCATAGGAGAAGTCATGGTGGAGAAGGCCTTGTGTGACTTAGGGGCCAGTATCAATTTGATGTCTCTAACAATGATGAGAAGAATGGAGATTGAGGAAGCCAAACCAACAAGAATGGCCCTCCAATTGGCAGATCGAACTTTTAAATTCCCTCATGGGATAGTTGAGGATTTGTTGGTAAAAGTGGGAGATTTCATATTCCCTGCCGATTTTGTGGTGTTAGATATGGAGGAAGAAGCCGAAGCTTCAATAATTCTGGGAAGACCCTTCCTGGCTACTGCTGGAGCCATCATAGATGTCCAAAAGGGTGAGCTCACTCTCAGACTGCATGATGAGCAATTGGTGTTTAACGTATTCAAGGCAATGAGCTATCCATCAGATCACTAAAGGAATGCATGAGGGTGGATGTAGTGGACATTGCAGTACAAGAAACCTTTGAGGAAACAACAAAGGAAGTGGCAGAGGAGGAGTTCACCAAGGATATTGAAGATAGTGACATCAAGGCTGCTGAAACAACCATACCAAGCATGCCAGAGAGAGTGAAAGAAGAGAAGGAAGCACCAAAACCTGAGCTCAAAGCATTGCCCCTAATCTCAAGTAAGCATACTTGGGTAGTAATGAGAGCTATCCTGTTATCATTAGCTCTGCCCTGAGCCAAGAACAGGAAGAAAAATTGATCAATGTGCTACAAACTCATCAAGACGCCATTGGATGGACCCTAGCTGATTTGAAGGGGATAAGTTCATCCATATGCATGCATAAAATCTTGTTAGAAGAGGATGCTAGACCCTACATTCAAGCTCAGAGAAGATTGAATCCCGTCATGAAAGAAGTGGTACAAAAGGAGGTCATGAAGTTATGGCAAGCAGGGGTAATTTACCCCATTTCTTATAGCCCATGGGTTAGTCCCATCCATGTAGTACCCAAGAAAGGTGGCATAACTGTGGTGCCAAATGAGAGGAACGAACTCATACCCACAAGAACTGTCACTGGGTGGAGGATGTGCATATACTACAGGAAGCTCAATGAAGCCACCAGAAAAGATCATTTCCCACTCCCATTCATGGATCAGATGCTTGAAAGGCTTGCAGGACATGCTTACTATTGCTTTCTGGATGGATACTCAGGCTATAATCAGATAGTAGTTGATCCTAGAGATCAAGAGAAAACATCATTTGTTTGTCCATATGGAGTTTTTGCTTATAGACGCATGCCCTTTGGATTGTGCAATGCACCTGCCACTTTCCAAAGATGCATGCTGTCCATCTTTTCAGACATGATTGAAAAATTTATTGAGGTTTTCATGGACGATTTTTCTGTGTTTGGAGATTCTTTTCCTAGCTGCCTACACCACCTTGCCTTGGTGCTTAAGAGATGCCAAGAGACCAACCTAGTATTAAACTGGGAAAAGTGTCATTTCATGGTCACAGAAGGAATAGTCCTTGGCCACAAAATCTCGAATAGAGGCATTGAGGTGGACAGAGCTAAGGTGGAACTCATTGAAAAATTACCTCCACCAAGTAATGTCAAAGCAATTAGGAGTTTTTTGGGACACGCTGGCTTTTACAGAAGGTTTATTAGAGACTTTTCTAAAATAGCCAAACCTTTGAGTAACTTGCTTGTCTCTGATACACCCTTTGTATTTGATAAAAATTGCATGCTAGCCTATGAACTTTTGAAGCAAAAACTTTCCTCTGCACCTATCATTGCCCCACCTGATTGGAACTTACCTTTTGAACTGATGTGTGATGCATCAAACCTTGCTGTTGGGGCAGTGTTAGGACAAAGGAAAGACAATTTGGTACATGTGATTTATTATGCCAGTAAGGTCTTGAATGATAACCAAAGGAATTACACAACCACTGAAAAAGAACTCTTGGCAATAGTCTTTGCATTTGACAAATTTAGATCCTATCTCATTGGATCTAAAGTCATTGTCTTCACTGATCATTCAGCTTTAAAATACTTACTTGCTAAACAAGAATCCAAACCAAGACTTATTAGATGGGTTCTTTTGTTGCAGTAATTTGACATTGAAATCAAAGACAAGAAGGGTGTAGAGAACAAGGTGGCAGACCATTTATCAAGGATACCATGTGAAGAAGGAAGCGCACAAAGCACACATATAAATGAGTGCTTTCCTGATGAACAACTCATGGTAATTCACAAAGCACCCTGGTTTGCAGACATAGCGAACTTCAAGGCCACTGGGAGTTTGCCGTTGGAATTCAACAAGCATCAAAGGAAGAAATTGGTAAATGATGCCAAATACTTCATCTGGGACGAACCATACTTGTTCAAAAAATGTTCGGATGGCATACCCAGAAGATGCATATCAGAGGAAAAAGGAAGGGAAGTCTTATGGGACTGCCATGGCTCCACTTATGGAGGACATTTTGCAGGAGAAAGAACAGCAGCTAAGGTGTTGCAGTGTGGTTTTTATTGGCCCACTATCTTCAAAGATGCAAGGGAACTAGTGAAGCACTGCCATGAATGCCAGAAAGCGGGGAACCTGCCAAGAAGAAATGAAATGCCACAACAATTCATTCTGGAACTTGAATTGTTTGATGTATGGGGGATAGATTTCATGGGACCCTTTCCCACCTCATACTCAAATAATTACATCCTTGTAGCAGTAGACTATGTCTCCAAATGGGTTGAAGCAATAGCAACTCCAACCAATGATAATAAGGTAGTCATGAACTTCCTCAGAAAACACATTTTTTGCCGTTTTGGGGTTCCAAGAACAATCATCAGTGATGGAGGAAGCCACTTCTGCAACAAACCATTAGAGGCATTGCTTCTAAAATATGGAGTCAAACACAAGGTAGCCACACCATACCATCCACAGACGAGTGGGCAAGCCGAAATATCTAATAGGGAACTCAAAAGAATCCTGGAAAAGACTGTGGGAACTTCAAGGAAGGACTGGTCGATTAAGCTAGATGATGCTCTTTGGGCATATAGGACAGCTTTCAAGACACCAATTGGAATGTCTCCTTACCAACTAGTATATGGAAAAGCTTGCCATTTGCCACTGGAGTTGGAGCACAAGGCATTCTGGGTCTTGAAACTCTTGAACTTGGACAGCAAAGCTGCTGGAGAAAGAAGGATGTTGCAAATTCAAGAGTTGGAAGAATTCAGAGCTGAAGCTTATGAGAATGCCAAAATTTACAAAGAAAGAGCAAAGAAGAAGCATGACAGCAACATAGCCCCAAGGAAATTTGAGGAGGGACAAAAAGTATTGCTCTACAATTCTAGGCTGAAGCTATTTCCAGGGAAGCTAAAATCAAGGTGGTCTGGACCATTCCTTGTAACCAAGGTCTCCCAATATGGACAAATAGAAATCATGGAAGAAAAGTCACAACGAACCTTCACGGTGAATGGTCAAAGACTCAAACATTACTTGGGAGATGTGGAGGAGAAGGACAAAGTTAAATATCACCTCAACTGAGGCAGCTGACCGTCAAGCTAATGACGTTAAAAAAGCGCTTGTTGGGAGGCAACCCAACCTGAGGTAATACTACCTTGCTGTTTCTTTTATTTGTTTCAATAAAAAGGTGAAGTAGTTTCTGTGCATTGCAAGGAATTAAGTTTGGTGTTTCACACCAAACAATGAATTCGTGGATCAATAATTCAAAGGGGAATGTGTGACTCCAAGCTTGGTGTTCCACCACACAGATTAACTGAACACAACAACCTTTGAATTATATGAAAGGAACAACCATTCTAAGCAATCACAGAAATGCTTAAAATCCTTAGCAGCAACTTCATTCCAAGGAGAATTCAAGGACTCAAAGAGCAGAGGAGTAAGTAGAAGACTAAGTTTGGTGTTCACACACCAACTTAAGACTCAGACACTTGCCCATACATAGTTGAGCTAACCACTCAAGTGCTTGAGAAGCAAGCAACTTCATCACTCTTTGCAGGAAAGGAAACAAGGATCTTAGAAAGAGCATGAAACAACAACTAGGAAAAGAAGGAGAAATCAAATTGTTTCCTGGCAACAAAGAGAAAACAAGGAATTTCACAAGGTGGTATTGTTCCTTGACAATTCTTTAAAAAGGGCAAACAAAAGCATGCTTGTTCTGATTTAAACTGTAATTGTTGAATCTTTCTGGAATGTGAAGTTTTTAGTATGATTGTCTGTTTATTGCTTTGAATAAAATGAATACCTAGATGTTTGGATATAGCTTCACCTTCTTAAACAAATGCTTGCCGTGCTTGTTCTGTTTCCAAAAATAAAAGAAAAGTGTGAACAAAAGTAGCTTGGCTCAATTAGTGACAAATCAAGTAGAATTAAGTGGTGGTATGCATGCTTGATTGTTTAGTCAGATCACTGGAATTAAAGTGTGGAATTATCATTTTTTTGTGTAGAAATTGAAAACTGTCTATGGATCTTGATGAATAAATGTCCTTGGCCATGAAAAAGAAAGAAAAAGAAGAAGAAAAAGCCACTGAAAAAAGGCAACCAAAAAGCAAAAAAATTGAGAAAATAAGCTAGGCACCAATGGTTTGAACTTCTGAGACAAATGCCTGTGGTGTTTATGTATTAAGGATATGCTTGGATGAATAGGTTCTGAGGAGTGTTTCAACACTTGGTAACTTGGGTTAACTAACCCGGGATTATCAACCAAAAGTCCATTATCAAGAGCAACCTAAATACAAAACATTTAGTCACACAAAGAGGTGCTGGGCACCAATGTCTCAAGAAGAAATGTGAACTAAAATGCCTGCAGTGGATATGTGTAGTGCACTGAGAAGAAAAAGAAAATGCCAAAGGCTTGTGCAACACATGACACTAAGCAAACAAGGAGCAAAGGAGCTCAAAGAAAAAGAAAAGAAAAACAAAGAAGAGAAAAGTGCCAAGGACATAAGAATAACAAGAGGCCATAGCAGTGGTTGATGAATGCAATAAAAAAAGTGATAATCTTACCTGATAAGAATGAAAAAGTGATACTGCAACTTTCTGCATAAAACCCTTCTGATGAACTTCAAGTGCTTACTAATATAGCCAATGTAATTACTTTCTGTTTCATACTTTCTTCTCAAATAACTCAGGACTTGCTTAGGCACAAGCAAGTATTAAGTTTGGTGTTGTGATGCCAAGGCATCTTAGGCGAGTTTCACTAGCATTTTTCTGTTAGTTTTAGTTGTTTTATGCACTTTCTTGAGCTTAAAGTAACCAAGAATGGTTAAATGAATAACAAAGCAATGAACCATCCAAACAGTATGATTTTTATGCAAATTTCATGAGTTTTTAGTTATATTACTTGAATGCTATGAATGGAATATTCTCATGAAAATTTGCAAAACTTTGATGCAGTTGTTTGGATGATTTCAGGAAAGAAGAGGCTAGGCAAGGAAGCAACAAAAATCAATAAAGGAAGCTTGAATATCACATGTGGAGTTTAAGTTCCAGTTTAAGCTACGGCCAAAATCATGAAAGCTGAGGAAAGGGTGAAAGTGGCGTTTAACCTCCAGTTTAACCTTAAACTGGAAGTTAAACGCCAGAAATGGGGAATGCACCAGGGAGCCATTTCCACGTTTAAGCTCCAGTTTAACCTTAAACTGGAGCTTAAACGTGTTCGACCAAGTTTTCTCCTCCAGGGTTGCTTTCTCCATTTCCACGTTTAAGCTCCAGTTTAACCTTAAACTGGAGCTTAAACGTGTTCGACCTCCAGGGCTACCTTTCTCCATTTCCACGTTTAAGCTCCAGTTTAACCTTAAACTGGAGCTTAAACGTGTTCGACACCTCCAGGGCTACCTTTCTCCGCTTCCACGTTTAAGCTCCAGTTTAACCTTAAACTGGAGCTTAAACGTGTTCGACCTCCAGGGCTGCCTTCCCTATCTCCACGTTTAAGCTTCAGTTTAACCTTAAACTGAAGCTTAAACGTGTTCGACTACGTTACCCTCCAGGGCTGCCTTCTTCCATTTCCACGTTTAAGCTTCAGTTTAACCTTAAACTGAAGCTTAAACGTGCTTCCACAAAAGGCATCACTGGAAGTGTCTGGCGTTTAAGCTGCAGTTTAAGCTTAAACTGCAACTTAAACACCACTATTGGAAAAGGTTTCTGGGCCAAAAATATTGCAGTTTAAGTTAGCTTTTGAGCACAAACATTAACTTAAACTTACTCTGGTATGAAACCCAATTGAATATCATGGTTTATGGGATTGGGCCTGAAGGATTGATGAGTCTGGAATTTCAATTTGTTGAGTCATGTGTCATTACTTGATTATCACTAAGTTGGCTCAATGAATGTTACAGAATGTGGATCAGCAGCCTCATCAAGATTATGGATCATAAACCCAAAGCAAAAGGAAAGCAGGGAGAGGCCTCAAAGCCCAAGAAACACAACAGAAGCTCAATATAGAAAGTGTATAAATAGGATAGAATTTAAGTTAGGAGGGACTTTTACCTTTTCATTTTTGCGAGTTTTCATACCTTTGTAATTGAATTCAGAGCTATGACTCACTAAACCCCCTTTCATTGGGTTAGGGAGCTCTATTGTAATTCAATGAATCAATAATAGTTTATCTTCTTCTTCAATCTTTTCTCTTGAATTTTGTTAGAAAGCTTCTCGATCTAATTCCATTGGGTAGTTGTCTTGGGAAAGAAACTACCCATAATTGGAATCCTTCGGAACCTTGGCAAAGGAATGGAGGATTCATGCTAGAGAAGCTTTCTCACAGTGAATTGGATTGGGGTTTGGATGGATATTGTGACATGTAATCCTACCAAATTGTGGTTCATGAAACTGTGTGGTATAATCAGTGATCGAGCATCATCTCTTCTTATGAACATTTAAACCAAGGGATTGGGAATTTGTTTGTTTTTAGAGAGAATTGGTGAGCCAAGGGATTGGGATCCAATCATATAAGATTGCCAAGCAAAATTCAATGAACGCATTGGTTGAGGAAGAGATAAACATGTTTTGATTCGGAGATCTCAATATCTCCTATAACCCAATGAATTCCCCATCTCCGATTTTCACTTTCTCTTTACATTCTGCAACTCAATTCATGCAATCACCCCCATTCCCTTTTAATTTCAGCAATTTAGCTTCTGCTCTTTAATGCATGCAATTTAAGATTCCGCCATTTCAATTTCTTGTCATTTACGTTTCCCGCCAATTTTACATTCCGCAATTCTCATCTAATTCTTGATTCCGCTCAACTAGATACACTTCTAATCCGAATTGCTCATTCAACCAATCCTTGTGGGATTCGACCTCACTCTATTGTGAGTTTTTACTTGACGATAACCGGTGCACTTGCCGGAAGGAATTTTGCCGATCGTGCAATTTCCTAAATCGTGGCATAACTAGTTTATGCGCATCAGAGACGCGTACGCGTGGAAAGTGAACGATGCGCTCACTTAGAGAACGCAACGTTCCACTGGGATCTGCAACAAATGGATGTTTTGATCCACTTCTTAGAAGGCCACAAAGCCCACTCCAAGTACTTGAAGCCATAATTGGAAAGTGTATAAATAGCTAGGAATTTGATTTCATAAGGACCTTTTGTCATTTTTCGATTTTTACTTTTTTTTTTGCCTCTTTCTGTTAGTTTTCATTAGAGAGTTGAGAGTGGGGATCAGATCTGAAATTTTTCTTTCTGTTTTTGCTTTCTCTTCTCTACAATTGTTACTTTCAGTTTTGGGTTCTCAACTTGAGATTGGAGAATTCTCTTGAATTTCTTCATCTTATAGTTCTTTTTCATCTTTTTCCTTTGATAGCTTTATGAATTGAAGATCTGATCTTAGCTTTCTGTGTGTTTTCTTTCTTCTGCAATTTACGCTTTTAGGTTTTGTTAAGAGAGTAATTGAGATTTTATCTCCCTTCCTGTTTCGTTAAGTTTACTGCACTTTTTCATTTTCGAATCATGATTGATCTTTAGTATACTGCAATTTACATTTTTCAGCTAAATTTTGAATCTCAGTTCCCAATTCCCTTTATTCTTGATGCAATTTAAGTTTCCCAACAATTTAGATTCAGCAATTTAAGTTTCTTGCACTTTAAGTTTTTGTCATTTACCTTTCTTACAATTTAAGTTTCAGCTCTTTTACTTTCTTGCTCTTTAAGTTTCTGCAATTTACTTCTTCTGCACTTTAAGATTCAGCTAATTTTTATTTTGCACTTTTATTTTCCTGCAATTTTACTTCTGTTAATCAAGTTCCAACGAAATCATCAAATATTCGCTTAACTAAATTCATCGCCTAACTAAAATTGCTCAATCCATCAATCCCTGTGGGATCGACCTCACTCTTGTGAGTTATTACTACTTGATGCGACCCAGTACACTTGCCGGTGAGTTTGTGTGGAATCGTTTTTCCCTCATCAATAATATCCAAATTTGGGTTCTTGGCCATCAAGTTCCTCGGAATACTTTGGGAATCAATACTTCAACATCATGAAATAATATATACGCTCTATTCAAATATGTAAAAAGATTTTAAGGAAGATGAAAGAAAACAACCCAAGTAACTGATTCTAAATACTACCAAAGTGGCAATGTCTCACTGTCACATATAACATAACGGAATGGAGAAAACAATGGTGATTTTTCCAATAATAGCATCTAATATGAATCAAAGTGAAATCAAATAACAACAACCCAATAACAAGAAAAATATAATAATATGATTTAAATCTAATGGACACTAATGGGAATTATTTTAAATCTAAAATAGGCAAAATAATATGTTCTTGTTACCTTTATGCAAAAATAATTCCAACAGAAAAGAGTATGCTCATAGTATATAGTAGCAGTGCTAAGTGCTAACTAATAATGCAGTATAATAATGGGGAATAAGGTTGAGCTTTAAATTACCGAGTCAATGTTGTAAAACTGACGAGCTCAAAAAGAGACAGATTAGACTTAAGAAACCAAAAACATCATCAATTTGTGGAGGTAAAGACTCATGAAGTAGACCTGTGAACAAGAATTTTATATACATGATTCAAAAAAATTAAAGAGGGAAAATTAATAAAGCAAAACAACAGAATGCAAGCAACCAAACGCAAATATGAGCGTGACAGAGAGAGAGTTAAATTACTGAGAGAGAGAGATAGAGAGAGAGAGAGAGAGCGTGACAGAGCTTCTAATCACGGCGACCCAGCTTCCTACGATGACGACGGATCTTCCTACAGTGGCGGTGGAGGCTACGTGGGTGTGGGGGCTGCGATGGCTATGCCATTGCGGATCTACGCAGCTGTGGGGGGTTGTGGGGAGCTGCAGTGGCTGTGGAGTCGGATGCGGGGGTGCCTGGCTGCAGTGGCTGCAAAGACTGCGGTGGCTGCAGAGGACGGGCTACCGTGCTGGGTGGCTGGGGGCTAGGTTTAGTTCATGCTTTGTGGTTTCGGAGAGGAGTGGATAGTTGTGCTGGGTGAGTGGGTGTATGGTTAGTGTTGGTTTCCTTAGCTTCGTTCTATAGTTTTAGCCTTTTAGGGTTTTCACGTTTTTTTCTAACTAAAGCACAAAACTTAATAATTGATTTAATGGTTAAATTTTTAGTGTACAAAATTAATTTTTATATTGTTCCAATTATCTTATACCGTACCATACTTAAACTTAATAATCGAATTTGGCATTATAAGTGGTCAGTGATGATGGGCTAATTTTTCATCTATTATTAAGTTATTAAATCATTTTTTATATTATTAAATTCTAAATCATTTTTTAATTTAAAATTTTAATGTTTAAAGTAAATCATATAAAATTATTATTAATTTTTAATTATTAAAATTTTTAAATTTTAAAAAGATAACATATTTAAAACTATAAAAAATACATAAAAATCTTGATTAATTAAAACTCAAATGATTAAAACTGTGACCATAGACCCCTTTAGGCCATCCCTTAAAACTGTGATCATAGACCCTTTTAGGTCACCCTCCAAAACCGTGACCATAGACCCCTTTAGGTCAAGCCCCAAAACCGTGACCATAGACCCTTTTAGGTCACCCTTCTGAAAAACCGTGACCATAGACTATTTTTTATCACTGTAAAAAACCGTGACCATAGACCCCTTTAGGTCACCCCCCAAAACCGTGATCATAGACCCTTTTAGGTCACCCTTCCGAAAAACCGTGACCATAGACCCTTTTAGGCTACCCCCAAAACCGTGACCCTAGACCTCTTTAGGTCACCCCCTGATGAGAGGACTTTTGCGTGGTCTTGAAATTTGCGGATAAATCCTCGTTGCAAGTATAGTTTCTAAACCTTCAAAAGTCCTTTCATACAAACGTTTTGGTTGTCACAAGTAACAAACCCCTTTGAAATTGATAACCGAGTATTCAAACCTCGGGTCGTCTTCTCAAGGAATTAAAGGGAAGTATGTTCTTATTATTGGTTATGAAGATTGTAAATTGGGGGTTTTGGAAGTAAGGAGGGAATATGTTTTATGACAAGTAAAATAAAATAATAATAATAATAATAAAATCTCTTGGCAAGGTATAAGAAATTGGAAGTCAAGACTTAGTTATCCTTATCAATAATAATGAAAGTTGAATCTTAATTCCACTTAGTTGACCTTTACTAAAGCAAAGGAAAGTCAAGGGACAAATTGGTTTGATCTTCGAATCCTATTTATTTCCTAAGAAAAGATTGGGATTATTGAAGTTCAACTCAATTGGCAAGATAACAATTATCAATTATGCTGTTGAATTGGATAACTCCTGAGTTACTGATTTCTTAACCAAAACCAAAAGGGAAAAAATAAATCTACTGGAATAAAAATGCCTTCAGATGGGAAGCAATAATCATGTAAATAAAAGAAAGCAATAATAACTGAAATACCTCAAATAATATTAATTCAAAGAAAATCATAACGTGAATGTAGCATAAGCCAAATAGGCAACATAACTAGTATAAGCATTAAAGTATCTGAAAATAAGAGATAAATATAAAGTAAAAGAACATTGAACCTGAGATTGAGAGTTACTCCTAAAACTAAGAGAAATCCTAAATCCTAATCCTAAGAGAGAGGAGAGAACCTCTCTCTTTAAAAACTACATCTAAAACTAAAATTGTGAATATGAAAAGCTTTTTGATGAATGGATGCATTTTCCCACTTTATAGCCTCTAATCTGTGTTTTCTGGGCCGCAAACTGGGTCAGAAACAGCCCAGAATTTGCTGGCTGCGAATTCAAACACGCTGATTTTTGTCACTGCGATGCGGCCGCATTGAGCACGCGATCGCGTCACCTAGCATCAGGGAAACTATGACATATTATATATCAAATCGAAGCCCCGAACGTTAGCTTTCCAACGCAACTAGAACCGCATTGTTTGGACCTCTATTGCTGAAGTTATAGCCGTTTGAGTGAAGAGAGGTCAGGCTGGACAGCTTAGCAATTTCTCCAACTTCTTGTATTCCTTCCACTTTTGCATGCTTCCTTTCTATCCTCTGAGCCATTCCTGCCCTATAATATCTGAAATCACTTAACACACATATCAAGACATCTAATGGTAATAAGAGAGGATTAATAATAAGCAAATATAAGATCAAAGAAGCATGTTTTCAATCATAGCACAAAATCAGGAAGGAATTGTAAAACCATGCAAATAGTATGAATAAGTGGGTAAAGAGTTGATAAAATCCACTCAATTGAGCACAAGATAAACCATAAAATAGTGGTTTATCAACCTCCCCACATTTAAACATTAGCATGTCTTCATGCTAAGCTCAAGAGAAGCTATAAAGAAGAAAGAGGAATGATAGAATGTATGAAATGCAGCCTATCTATATGAATGCAACTACATGCAAAATGTTTCTACCTACTTAGTTAAAAGTAAACAAATCCTTCAAGAAGAAATATGAACTGGATTTCACTAATTCAATCATGAAAATGAAGTACAAATAGACTTGCAAGAAGAAAATAGCTCATGAAAGCAGGGAACAAGGAATTGAGCATCGAACCCTCACTGGTGGTGTATACACTCTAATCACTCAAGTGTTTAAGGTTCGATTCTCTCAATTCTCTACTAACCTTGCTTTCTAAGGCTTGCTCTTCATCTAATAATCAAAAAAAATTTAATGCACAGATACACATATCAAGAGGTCTTTTAAGGGTTGTAATGGGGTTGGGGTTAAGGTAGGATTGTATTTGGCCAAGTGGACTAAAATCTGAATCCTTAATTAACTTAAACTTTCCACCTAACTTTAGACAATCCATGTAATCATAATACCACCCTTAACTATCCATTAACCATGTTTCCACATATTCATGCATCCTAATTTTAAGTACAGTACATATGCATTGCTTTCACTACTTACTTTAGGGCATTTTGTCCCCTTTTTCTTATTTGTTCTTTTTCTTTTCTTTTTTCTCACTTCTTTTATATATATATATATATATTTTTTTTTTCTTTTGTTTTTTTCTCAATGCATATGATTAAATTATTGGATGCATGAATCATGTCCTAAACATTTTTTTTTCACATTTTCAGAAAATTCTAACATACTCAATTTTTAAACCAATTGTTTCCAAATTCAATTTTCCCACACTTAAATCATAAGCATCTCACTAGTCTAAGCTTACCAAGGATTCAAATTAAGGACATTATTTTTTTAGCTTAGAGTTAATGATGTGCTAAATAAAAAGAACAAAGGGGTAAAATAGGCTCAAAATTGGTTTGCAAGGGATAATGAAAGGTAAGGCCATATGGGTATGTAAGCTTAGTGAAACAAAGGCCTCAATCATGTAAGTGTATGCATACATCAAATAATGGAAATATAGAATTAAGCAAGACAAAGATCACAATTTTAGAGAAAAAAATACACACTAAAACAGAATTTTGGTTGATAAAATGCAACCAATTCAAATAGGCTCAAAAATCTCACAGGTTTTGTGTGTTCGAGTTCTAAATCATGTTCCAGTATAATATCTCTTCAAACAAGTGTAACATTAAATTTTATTCAAATTAGTGAAATTTTCTAAAAATTTTCTTGAAAAAGAAAATATTACTTCAACCAAGTGGTAAAATATGCAAAAAAATCAAACAAATATGCAATCAAATATGCAGATGCAACAATGAACAAATAAAGAAAATAAGAGTATTGGTGTTGAGAAAAAAATACTAACCCATGGAGATCAGTGATAAGAGAACTTTTGCGTGGTCTAGAAATTTGCGGATAAATCCTCGTTGCAAGTATAGTTTCTAAACCGACAAAAATCCTTTCATACAAACGTTTTGGTTGTCACAAGTAACAAACCCCTTAAAAATTGTTAACCGAGTATTCAAACCTCGGGTCGTCTTCTCAAGGAACTGTAGGGAAGTATGTTCTTATTATTGGTTATGGAGGTTGTGAAATCGGGGTTGGGAGTGAAGAGTAGATATGACAAATAATTTAAATGGCAATTAAAATAAATAAATACTGTAAAGCAATCTTTTGGCAAGGTAAGAGAAATTGGAAGTCCAACTTAGTTATCTCTCTCAACAATAATGAAAGTTGAATCTAAATTCCACTTAGTTAACCTTTACTAAAGTAAAGGAAAGTCAAGGGACTAATTAGTTTGACCTTCGAATCCTGTTTATTTCCTAAGAAAAAGTTGGGATTATTGAAGTTCAGTTCAATTAGCAAGATAACGATTATCAATTATGCTGAGTTTAATAATGTTGAGTTACTGATTTCTTAACCAAAACCAAAAGGGGAAAAGTAAGATTGTTGGAATAAAAATGTCCTTAGATGGAAAGCAATGGTAACACAAATTAAGGAGAAAGCACTCAATAACTGAAATACCTCAAATAATCATTAATTCAAATCATAACATGGAAAGGGTTCATAAGTCAAGTTGGCAACATTTATAGGAACGAATAAAAGCATTAAAGTAAATATTAAACCTGGATCGAGAGTCACTCTTACAAACTAAGAGAAGTCCTAAATCCTAATCCTAATCCTAAGAGAGAGAGGAGAGAACCTCTCTCAAACTAAATCTAAATCATGAAAAGTGAAAATTGGCGAGCTCTCTCTGAATGGATGTCTTCCCTCACTTTGTAACCTCTGGTCTATGCCTACTGGACTTGGATTTGGGCCAAAAAGGGCTTCAGAATTCGCTATGAGCATTTCTGCAATTTCTGGTGCGTGGTCTCTGTCACGCGTCCGCGTGGGTCACGCGGTCGCGTCATACGGAGCATTTCCTTGCCACGCGGTCGCGTCAGTCATGCGACCGCGTCATGTGCGTTCTGCTTAAGGCGCGCGGTCGCGTCAGTCATGCGGCCGCGTCGCTGCTGATTCACGCTTGGCACGCGATCGCTTCGTCCATGCGATCGCGTGGATGCCAGTTTCTTCAGAAGCTCCGTTTTGTGCTTTTCTTCCATTTTTGTATGTTTCCTTTTCCATCCTTTAAGTCATTCTGCCTTAGAAAATCTAAAACTACTCAACACTCTAATCACGGCATCGAATGGAAATAAAGGTAATTAAAATGATTAATTTTAAAGCTTAGGAAACATGTTTTTCACATACATTACATAATAAGGAAGGGAAAGTAAAACCATGCAATTAACATGAATAAGTGGGTGAAGGATTGAATAAATCACTCAAATTAAGCACAAAATATATCATAAAATATAGGTTTATCAACCTCCCCACACTTAAACAATAGCATGTCCTCATGCTAAATCCAAAGTAAAAAGTAAGGTTAAAGTGGTGGAATGTTATGCAATGCAACCTATTCTAAATGCATCTACCTAAATGAGTCATGCAATTCCAATTTATCCACTCATATATAAAGCTTACATGTAGTCAAATTAATTCACATTCTCAAGGAGTCATATATATATATATATATATATATATATATATATATATATATATATATAGCTAACCCTTAAATAATAAAGCATTTTAGCAAATGAGATGGGAAATAAAAATATTGTACAAACTTGCAAAATAATTAGTAAATTAAGCACATATATATGTTGATGAGCTATTGAACCCTCACTGGATTTTGTGTTTACCCTCTAGTCACTCAGTGTTTATTGGGTTTATTCACTCTACTTTCTTTTTATTCTTACTTTCTATAACTTTGTTCTTCATCTAACCAATCAACAATTATAGAGTACAGTCATACCAAAAGTCATGAGGTCTTTAACTAAGGTTGTAATGGGGCCAAGGTAAAGGTAAGGATATATGTATAAAGCTAAGTGAGCTAATAAGTGAATCCTTAATTAGACTAAGATCTCACCTAACATACATATTTAGTAGAACAAAACTTTCTTTACCAATTTTCCCATATTATCCCACTTGTTGTTACATGCTCATGTTTCAATTTTATTTTTATCCCATGTGCATTGCTTTTATTTTGCATTGGGGAATTTTTTTTTATATATCCCCTTTTATTAAATGTTGAAAAATAACTTTTTTTTCTTTTTTTTATGCACATGGTAATTGAATCACTTTGATTTCTCATGAGCATGCTTCCCAAATTTTATTTTATTTCTTTTAACTTTTCTACCCTTTTGTTTCTATCATCCATGTTCCCAATAGGTTTTCCATATTTTAATCTATTTATAATTTTCTATCTTAAGCTAACCAAGGATTCAACTTGGGATTTTATTTTGTTTTTCTGCTTAAGGCTAGTAGTGTGGCTAAATAGAATAAAAGGGATTTTAAAGGCTCAAGGGGGCTAACAAGGGTGATGTGAAAGGTAGGTTATTTTGGGGTAAGTGAGCTAAAATCAAATGATGGTCTCAATCATTCTCTTGGTATGTATCTATATTCTATAATTGGACATATAGATTAAAGCTGTAACGACCCAATTTTCAATATGTCTAGATCATACCAGAAACTGAGCGCTACCAATTTGTCTTCCTAATTATTATCTATTATTTATCATATGAGCATGATTCGTTGTTAAAAATGTAGTTAATTTGCGGGGTATTTATTTTTTGAAAACATTTGGATTAATAGACGGAATCATTCATAATCAATTCACAACTGATAACAGATAAAATAGTTATAAACAACCACACATAAATATGTCACAAGCAGTCAACAACATTCAGTGATCCAACTTCTATTTAAGTATAGACTTTTAGTTAGAACACCCCTAGATATAGCTAGATAATAACTATATACATATATATACATACAACATCCTAGGCCCTGACCTGTTCAAGAAGTCCCTAAGCTGGCGCCCAGGCTAGCCTAGACTCTATACTCACCTAGTCCCTCTAAACTACTAAAGCGAGGAAAAGTACGTTCTAAGTCTTCAAAAATCAAGTCAGGTGGAACATCAGCTAAAGGTAGAACATCATCTACTACTCCTTTGCATGATCAGACATTGCCATATAACGTGTCTCTGGTACCTCATCAAGTAGCCACACAACAGGAGTCTCGTACACAGGATTTAAGTTAAAGTTCAAGAACAAACGGGGTGACATTGGCTAGTCTCACAGTATATACATATAAACAGGGAACGATATTCACCCTAGACTCAGAAGACTATCTAGAGAAGAATCCTCTTTGCAGAACCATCATCAACGAGCTACTGTAAGGTACTCTTACTTCCATCTGAAGGGGGAAGGGAGAGAGAAGGGGTAAGAACTGGGGAGTTCTTAGTAGGGTCGGGGTTATTAGTTAAGTTCATTAATTCCGTGTTATTTAGCAGATAAATAGCAGAATACCGAGAAGCAGTAGACAGAAGAAACAGATAAATAGAGAAAATAGAAAGCAAAACACAAACAAAAGAATACAAGAAAACAAAACACAGACACAGAGAATAGAATGAAAACAAAGAAAGCATACATTCAAACAACAATCATAACAGAGGAAATGCGCAACCAAGTATGATGCATGTCTGTCCTATGCAGGCCATGAGCTCACGTGTCGGTTTACACCCTGCAGCCCGACATTACCTAGGAACTAGTCCTAGATATGGCTTATTTTCTGTAGGTGAACTTCGGCCTACAGAAATAGCACTCTCGTAAGTGAACTTCGGCTTACAGGAATAGTCTAAACACAACACAACAACTTTCTGTAGGTGAACTTCGGCCTACAGAAATAACACCTCTGTAAGTGAAATTTGGCTTACAGAAAAGTCTAATTACAGCACAACAACTTTCTGTAGGTGAACTTCGGCCTACAGAAATGACACCTCTGTAAGTGAACTTCGGCTTACAGAAATAGCGCCCCTGTAAGTGAACTTCGGCTTACAGGTATCACAACTCTCTGTAGGTGAACTTCGGCCTACAGGAGCAACACCCTGAGATACACAATTGATATTCACTGCAGGTGAACTTCGGCCTACAGGAATAACAACTTACTCTAGGTGAACTTGGGCCTACAGGACCTCTAGGGCCAATAGAAAAGCATCAGATGAACATATAATAGAATATCATGCCACAAGGCTTAACTCTTTATTTTTATACTCTTCTCCTTTATTCTCTTTGTTATATTACTCTTTTCTCATTATCATCATTCAATATCATTCTCATTATTCATCATCACTTTCACATTCTTATGCAGTACTTCTTTCTTTCTCTATTTAATCATACTATACAAACTTTACATCTTTCAATTTCACAATATCTTGGCTCAAACCATTTCTCTTTATCATATTACTCTTTTCACTTTGTCTTTTTACTCTGCTTTGATTACTCTTTTCTCTGTATCTCTTTACTTTTCTCTGGTTACTCTGTTCTCTGTGTTTTCTTTACTCTGCTCTGATTTCTCTGCTTAACATATGTATTTAAAGCTTATGTAAATTTCGGTATGAATAGTTAGCCTGTCCCAAGTATAGGTTCATTAAGTCTATACTGAAACAGTTTAACTTTTCATATAATACCTAACCCTAGTTGCAACTCAAGGACTAACTATGTTGCCCTAGTTCATTCTCTAATTTCTGTCTGTTTTTCTGTCATTAAAACCTTACAGAATTTTCTTTGGTTTTTATCTTTTCTTTATCTTTGCCTCACTATCATGTTATTACCACTCCCTAAGTGTTTTATGAAGGTAATTATGAGATTCTGCGCTTAAAGTTGTCTTTCTAAAGCTTTTACAGAAAACTGCCTTTTTCACATTATTTTATTATTTTTATTAAAATATTATTTTTAACTAAATATTATTATTTAATATTTTATTATTATTTATTATTTTATTAATATATTTTCGAAAATTACCCCACTTTAACTTTTAACCTTTAAAAATTTACTTTTTACCACCCGTAACTTTTAATATTTCTACTTTAACCACCCTAACTTTCAGAAATTACAAAATAACCCCCCAAACACCAAATTAATTACTTCCTTGCCCTTTTATGAATCAAAAAGGTGTTCTTCATTTTTCTTCACCACACTCAAAGTGTTCTTCATGTTCTTCATAAATTCTTCAGATTCTTTCTCTGTTTTTACCCGTTTTTCAGTCTTTTCAGCAACCGATTTTTACCAAAATTCATAATAAATTAGCAGCCACTAAAACCCCATCTTTTCTACATGATTTTAACACAAATTGAACCTCAATTTAAGCTTAGGGTTTCGTTTTTCCAGCTGCCCAAGAACATGAACTTTAAAGCTTGAATTTCATCAAATTTCATCAAAATTTCACCAAATTTTCACCAAGAATCAATCATATATGCAACCAATTTTTAGCACAGCCAATTTATACAACATTCACAAAACTCAAACACAAATAATCAAGATTAATTTTGTGACACCCTACCTGGTTTTGCTGCTCCTAATTCAGTTAGACTTTCAGGTGGTCCTTTAGCACTTTTTTCTCCTAAAACACATCAAGAACAACTTTAAATCCAAAAACCCTCAACTAAACAAATCTCTCTCAGCATGTTAGGAAGGGATATCTCACCTAATACTTGCTGAAAATTAACGTTTCTTGGCCCTCAAGTCAAGTTAAGCATGATTCCTAAGGAAGAACATCAAGAAAACACATGTTTTGCATGGTTTTCCTTGAAAACCGAATTGAAATGGGAGGGAGACAGCCATCTCACCTTATTTCCATCCTTGATAAGTTACATGGTTATGTAGAGGAAGAAGAGAGGATCATTTTGGTGAAATCGGAGTTTTGATTTGAGTTTTAGTTCAGAAGAAATCAAGCTTTGAAGATTAAGTGTTCATGAAAGTTTCTCTCTTTTCTCTCTTTTTATTTTCGGCCAAAATGATGAAATGAGACAACCTTGGAGGTCTTGGGGGTGTAAGGTGAGTTGTGATTGGTTGGCTTGGAGGTGGATTAAAATAATATTAAAATATCTCTGGTGTACAACTACTAAAACTAGGTGTATCGAAACACTCGTAAAAACATCTCTAAAAATTATTTTCTGAGCTACTAGCATAAATGACACTAGTAACATATTTATTTTGAGAATAAAACATGTATAATGAGGCCTTAGCATTGCTAAGTCATCAGAGAGTGCTGGTGCTAAGCTGCACCAGTAAACCGTAAACCCGGTTAAACCGATTTTCTGTTTTTAACAAAAACAGACCAGGTAACCTTATAATATCATTCAAGTATGTTCTAATACTAATATAATGATAATATTATACTATTATCTCTCTCCTCTCACGAATCGAGTCCGGTTTGTCAAACAGAGACTATTTACAAAAATCAGAATCAAAACTGCCAACCGTTACGGTTCAAAAACTAGGTTCTTCGTGACCGCGTTATCGAGCTTGCCTCGGAAAAGGTTCTAGCTTAAGGATGACATAATGACAATGAGTATCGAGATACTTTTTGATATAGAAGAGGTGTTCTCTTTACTGATCTTCCGGAGAAATCCGTGCCTTTAGAAAAGATCTCGCGTACTCGAAAATCAGGGTTGTTACATTCTACCCACCTAAAAGAAAATTTTGCCCTCAAAATTTCAGCCACGTGCAAGAATCCTTCTTCAAGCGGTCTATTTCCTTCAAGCCATCCTGACGAAGAGATCGGTCTGTTCCTTACAGCATCTAAATATCACATAGCCATGGCCATGGAGATCATAATAGCTATAAGAATAGTTGGCACTCTCACGAATTTGTCATTCGGAACTCGATTAAACCATGCCTATTGATGACAAGTCATTATATACCTATTTCTCAAGCTAATTTCACTTGTTTCATTAGTTTTTATACACTTTCTTGGGCCACAAGTAAGCCAATTGGGTGGAATATCATGTTTCCTTAGATTCAATCAACTATGGATGAATTGATGCATTTTCATGAGTTTTATGCCATAATTGCTTATATGACAAGAAAAAGAATAACTCTCATTATTAGAGCATAGCTTTGATGCAATTGTTGGTTGATGATAGGTGGAAGAAAGCTTGGAAGAAGGCTGAGGAAAAGGGGATAGCAAGAGGCAAGAGGAAGGACTTACGTTTGAGCCAAAGTTTGCCTCAAACTTGGACTCAAACGTGAGGAAGAGTGCAACCACACCCTGGAGAAGAGCCAACATTTGCGCCAACGTTTGCCTCAAACGTTGAGGCAAACGTTGGCTGAAGAAGGAGCAAGGGAAGGCAACGTTTGCGCCAACGTTTGCCTCAAACGGGAGGTCAAACGTTGGCGCCAAAGAGAAGAGAAAGAGCACTCCTGGGCATGGCAACGTTTGAGCCAACGTTTGCCTCAAACGTGAGGTCAAACGTTGGCCACATATTAGCAAGGAGAAGCACCCCTGGAGCAAACCAACGTTTGCGCCAACGTTTGTCTCAAACGTGAGGTCAAACGTTGGCGCCATAAAAGCAAAGAAGAGAACCTCTGTTTGATGCATTGAGTGAGCCACGTTTGTGCCAACGTTTGCCTCAAACGTTGGGCCAAACGTTGGCCAAAGGAGTAGCATGGGGGAACCACGTTTGAGCTCACGTTTGACCTCAAACGTTGGCTCAAACGTGGAAGACAGCAACTTGGCCGAGCTGCATAATGTCACACAAGGGACGTTTGAGTGAACGTTTGCCTCAAACGTTGACTCAAACGTGAATAGTTCATGGCCCGGTTCACTAATGGATTTCTTCCCAACACCAAGAGCAATCAATGGAGGCCACTACTAACCCAATTCCATCAAGACTAAAGGCCCAATTCAAGGCTTAATGATCATTTGAAGAAAGTGTATAAATAGCTTAGGATTTGAAGTTTCAAGAGAGCTTCCTTTTTTAGAATTTTTAATACTTGCAGTAGAGAGCTCACCTGAGTAGTTGCTTTGAGAATTTGAGAGTTCATGGGAAGGAGAATTGAATTCTCTTCTTCTGGATTGTTTTTGTTTTCTTTTCTACACACTTTGTCTGAGTCTTGAGTGTTGAGAATTGAAGAAATTCTGTTTCAAGCTCACCTTGAGATCTCTCTGTTTTGATTTACTGCGTCATTGAGAATTTGCGATTTCATTTCTTGTCTTCTACTACTTGATCTTTACTTTTCTTGCAATCGAATTTTCAATTTGGATCTAGGAAGGCATTGAGATCTAGACTTGGTTATCTAGTCTCTTGGGTCCTGAGATCTACATTTTTCAATTTCAATTTCCTTGTTTCGTTGCTACACCAAGTTTATTTTCATTTTCATTTGAGATCCGGTTTAATTGAATCCATCTTTTATATTTCTGTTTGTTGAATTTTACTTTTCTTTGTTTAATTTCTGCAAATCCACTTCCCAATTCCATTTATAATTCAAGCAATTTACATTTCTTGCACTTTAAGATTCTGCAATTTACATTTCTTGCGTTCTAAGTTTCTGCCATTTAATTTCTTGTTCTTTAAGATTCAGCTCTTTTTCTTTTTTTTTCCCTTTAATTTCATGCAAATCACCCACTCCCCTTTACATTCTATGCAATTTAATTCCTGTCAACACAATTTCACACAATCAACACTTGTTTGCTTGACTAATTCAACCACTAAACTAAAGTTGCTCAATCCTTCAATCCTTGTGGGATCGACCTCACTCCCGTGAGTTTTATTACTTGATGCGACCCGGTACACTTACCGGTGAGTTTTGTGTCGGATCGTTTTCCGCACATCAAGTTTTTGGCGCCGTTGCCGGGGATTGAATAGATTGACAATGATTAAGTGAGGTGGTAGTTTAGATCAAGCATTTTTTCTTTAATTTTGACTAACCTACTAACTGTTTGAATTTTTGCTTAAGCTAACTAAAACTTCATTCTAGCAATAGATTGAAGTATCACTGGTTGTGTGTTTCTTGTTTTGTTTGTATGTCAGGTACAGGGAGAGCTACTCCTATCTTATCCGAAGCTGACCAGAGAACTCTCAGGAGATTAAGAAGAGCTGAGAGAGGGAAAGGTATTGTTGGAGAGGAAGAATCTGAGGAAGAATATCACGAGATGGAAGGAGATCCATCTAATCCCAATCCAACACAGAGGAGAGTGTTGGCTTCCTACACTTTTGCAAATCCCAGACACTGTGGAAGCAGCATCTTAACTCCCAATGTCAATGCAAACAACTTCGAGTTAAAACCACAACTCATTACACTTGTCCAGAATAATTGTTCCTATGGAGGCAGCCCATTGGAAGATCCCAACCAGCATCTATCTACCTTCTTAAGGATTTGTGACACTGTCAAATCCAATGGCGTGAATCCTGAAACTTACAAGCTTCTGCTGTTCCTGTTCTCATTAAGGGACAAGGCTGCACAATGGCTTGAAATTTTTCCCCAAGGAAGTATCACTAGTTGGGATGATTTGGTGACTAAATTTTTAGCCAAATTCTATCCACCCCAAAGGATCATCAGGCTGAAAACTGAGGTGCAGACATTCACACAATTAGATGCCGAATCCTTGTATGAAGCATGGAAGAGGTACAAAGCCTTAATCAGAAAGTGTCCTCCGGAGATGTTCAATGAATGGGATGTGCTGCAGAATTTCTATGAAGGCCTAACATTGAAATCTCAAGAGGCATTAGATCACTCTGCTGGAGGTTCATTACAACTGATGAAAACTGCTGAGGAAGCCCAGAATCTTGTGGACATGGTGGCCAACAATCAATATTTCTTTACTCATCAAAGAACCCGCCAACCATCACAGAGAAAGGGGGTACTAGAACTGGAAGGAGTAGACTCCATTTTGGCTCAAAACAAGATGATGCAACAACAAATTCAACAACAGTTTGAACAAATGGCCAAAAGGATTGACAGCCTTCAAGTAGCAGCTGTGAACACAAGCCACCCATCAACTGTATGTGTGCAGAATGAAGAAAGCCAAGAAGAGCAACAACAGGAGCAAGTGCAGTACATGTATAACCAAAACTCTGGACAGAATGAAGTTTATGGTGATACCTACAACCCATCCTGGAAGAACCACCCAAACCACAGATGGGGAGACAATCACAACCAGAATCAACAACCATGGCAGAGAAACTCAAACCAAAACACTTCAAGAAACAACCAAAACAACAACCAGCAGCAAACTAACCAAAACCCTTACAGAAAACCTCAAAACAACTACCCCAACCCCAACCATTATCAATCCAATAACCAACCCACCAATCAAAATGCCTACCATCCACCATCCACACCTCACAACCCACCACAAGCATCACCAGAATCTTAAAGAATCACTAACTTGGAAACCTTGATAGACAAAATGTGAAAACACCAAGAAATGACAACCAAGAACCATGAAGCCTCCATGAAGAGCTTAGAGAGGCAGATTGGGCAAATCTCCAAGCAGATTTCTGTTGAGAGACCTTCAAGCTCACTACCAAGTGACACCATTCCTAATCCAAAAGAAGAGTGCAAAGCTGTACAACTACGGAGTGGAAAGACATTGGTAGACAACAACAAGGAGGTAACCAAGAAGCCTTTGGATAGCAACAAAGAATCATCAGAGAAAGGGGAAGCCAGCAAGGAAGACATGACAACAAGAAGAAATGCCCCAGAGAAGCTTAAAGAGAAAGACAACCAGCCACATAGTTCAAAGGAAGCAATTCCGGGACAGCAGCAAGTGGAGAAGAGCATTACACCTCCACTACCATACCCTCAGAGGTTCAACAAAGAAACCAAGGATCAACACTTCCGCAAGTTCCTGGAAACTTTCAAGAAGCTGGAAATCAACATTCCCCTGGCTGAAGCATTGGAACAGATGCCCTTATATGCCAAGTTCTTGAAGGAACTCATTAACAAGAAAAGGAGCTGGCTGGAGAAGGAGACTGTACTTCTCACTGAAGAATACAGTGCACTCATCAGAAAAGGACTCCCTCCCAAGTTGGAAGATCCAGGAAGTTTCTTCCTACCTTGCACCATTGGAAGTCTATTTATCAACAAGGGGATGTGCGATTTAGGAGCAAGCATAAATCTGATTCCATCCTCTTTAGTGAAAAAGCTTGGCATAGAGAAGGTGAAACCAATACAGATGTCATTGGAATTGGTGGACCAGTCAGTAGTACATCCCAAAGGAGTGATCGAAAACCTTTTAGTTAAGGTTGACAAGTTCATTTATCCTGCGGATTTTGTAATCTTGGAAACAGAAGAAGAAGAAAACAATTCGATTATCTTGGGAAGGCCATTTTTAGCTACCTCCAGAGCCATCATAGATGTAGAGCAAGGAGAACTAACTCTCAGGATGCATGAGGAAAGCATTACTCTGAAAGTGTTTCCAGAACAACAAAATTCTGAAGAAAGAAGCCAAGTAATCAATGACTGTTTCCCAAGGCAAGCAATCAACAATTCAGTAAAGCAGAAGAATGAACATATGCAAGGAAAAGAAGGTACTCAAAAAGAAATTTGGAAGATAAACAAGAAGGAAAGTGCCACAACTAAAGCTACTGTCAAGGAAGAAAGGTTAACAAGAAAAAGGAAGAAAAACAAGAAGAAGGCTCACAAAGGGTGGAAGAATAAAAAATCCCAACTGAAGGATTCTCCAAAGGCGACAAGGTGCAATTAGTATATCAACAACTGGGAACTGAGGATCACTACACTGTTAACCAAGTACTCTCTCTCGAGCACATTGAAATTAAGCATCAAGGCACACAAAGAAGGCTTACAGTGAGGGGGGATAAGCTGCGACATTTCAGTCATCAACCACCCTAAGGGGATCAATGTCAAGCTAATGACAATAAAGAAGCGCTTGTTGGGAGGCAACCCAACCTGAGGTAGTTTTCTTTTCATAGTTTTTTCAATAAAAATGTTGAATAATTAAGTATGTATTGCAAGGAGCTAAGTTTGGTGTAGCACGCCAAAACAATTTAAGGGAGAATGAAGGATTCTAAGTTTGGTGTTCCACCAAAATCTCATTTAAAAGCATACTCTCACCTCCTGCATAATGCTAGCTCCAAGCAATCAGACAAATTATTCAACCATTTAATTGCTTTTTAGTTTTGGTTCTATAACCTTTAGCAAGGCCAAAAGAATTCATAAGTGAACAACCTGTTGCATTAGAGACAGTGGCAAGGAATTAAGTTTGGTGTTCCCATACCAAATTAAATCCAAAAGCCACACTCAATTCATGCATACTAACCAGTCACCTAAGGGCTTGAGAAGCAAGCAACTTTTGAGAATTGTGCAGGGAACTAACCACCATTTGAAGACATTATGCATCATAACTCAAAAAGAACACAACGGAAGGAAGAACCAAAGGGATGCAACTTCAACGGTTGTATCTAAACTTAATCCTTGCTGTTATAAATTGTTTTGAATCCGGGAACCCTTATGTATCTTGCTAAAGTGTTTATCTGGTTGCAAGTGGAGTTGTTTGTTAAGTATGCTGATCTGCATAATGCTTGTTATTCATCACTTAGCTTTGAATTCTGTTTTGTTTCCCATATGCTTGAATAAAAGAGAAATGTTTGAATTAGAAAGTAAATATCCAATGTTGCATAAGTTAGAATGGAAATTGGTGGTGGTATGTGTTTGATTCAATTGTTAGTTCATAGAATAATTGCTGCATAATGACATGTTACTTGAAGCTTAAGCTGGTTTGCTACTATGATCCTTCAATTAATAAAAATCCCTTGAGAACAAAATAACACAGAAAGAAAAGGAAGGAGAAAAAGCCAATGTGGCAAGAAAAACAAAGAATAAGGCTAGACACCAATAGCTTGGACCCTAGGACACATGCCTGTGGTGTTCTTGTACTAGGATATGCTTGGACAAGTAGATTCTAAGGGGTATTTCAAAACATGGCCACTTAGATCAACTAATTTGGGATGGCCAATTGAAAGTCCGTAATAAAGAGCAACCTAGTTACAAAGCATTTAGTTATCCAAAGAGATGTTGGGCATCAATGATCCTAGGAAGAAAAAGGTGAGCCATGTGTCTGTGGTGAAGAAATGTTGAGTAAAATTAAGCCAAAGGCCACTGCAACATTTGCCACCAAGCCTTCAATCAATAATAAGCTGTAATGCAAAAGAAAGAAGAAAAAGCTAACAAGGGAAATAAACAAAAAGTAAGGTATTGTAGCAGCAACCTCGGTGAACCCTTTAGGAGACATTGTTTGTTTTGACAGCGAGTAATAAATGAACTACTATTGATCTGCATAAAACCCCATAAACCAAATTCAACTATCTGCCTAATAAGGACATATATGCTTTTCTATTTCATTCTATCTTCTCTTATGTTTAGTGCTTGCTTGGGGACAAGCAAGATTTAAGTTTGGTGTTGTGATGACAAGTCATCATATACCCATTTCTCAAGCTAATTTCACTTGTTTCATTAGTTTTTATGCACTTTCTTGGGCCACAAGTAAGCCAATTGGGTGGAATATCATGTTTCCTTAGATTCAATCAACTATGGATGAATTGATGCATTTTCATGAGTTTTATGCCATAATTGTTTATATGACAAGAAAAAGAATAACTCTCATTATTAGAGCATAGCTTTGATGTAATTGTTGGTTGATGATAGGTGGAAGAAAGCTTGGAAGAAGGTTAAGGAAAAGGGGATAGCAAGAGGCAAGAGGAAGGACTCACGTTTGAGCCAAAGTTTGCCTCAAACTTGGACTCAAACGTGAGGAAGAGTGCAACCACACCCTGGAGAAGAGCCAACATTTGCGCCAACGTTTGCCTCAAATGTTGAGGCAAACGTTGGCTGAAGAAGGAGCAAGGGAAGGCAACGTTTGCACCAACGTTTGCCTCAAACGTGAGGTCAAACGTTGGCGCCAAAGAGAAGAGAAAGAGCACTTCTGGGCATGGCAACGTTTGAGCCAACGCTTGCCTCAAACGTGAGGTCAAACGTCGGCCACATATTAGCAAGGAGAAGCACCCCTGGAGCAAACCAACGTTTGCGCCAACGTTTGCCTCAAACGTGAGGTCAAACGTTGGTGCCATAAAAGCAAAGAAGAGCACCTCTGTTTGATGCATTAAGTGAGCCACGTTTGCGCCAACGTTTGCCTCAAACGTTGGGCCAAACGTTGGCCAAAGGAGTAGCATGGGGGAACCACGTTTGAGCTCACGTTTAACCTCAAACGTTGGCTCAAACGTGGAAGACAGCAACTTGGCCGAGCTACATAATGTCACACAAGGGACGTTTGAGTCAACGTTTGCCTCAAACGTTGACTCAAACGTGAATGGTTCATGGCCCGGTTCACTAATGGATTTCTTCTCAACACCAAGAGCAATCAACGGAGGCCACTATCAACCCAATTCCATCAAGACTAAAGGCCTAATTCAAGGCTTAATGATCATTTTAAGAAAGTGTATAAATAGCTTAGGATTTGAAGTTTCAAGAGAGCTTCCTTTTTTAGAATTTTTAATACTTGCAGTAGAGAGCTCACCTGAGTAGTTGCTTTGAGAATTTGAGAGTTCCTGGGAAGGAGAATTGAATTCTCTTCCTCTGGTTTGTTTTTGTTTTCTTTTCTACACACTTTGTCTGAGTCTTGAGTGTTGAGAATTGAAGAAATTCTATTTCAATCTCACCTTGAGATCTCTCTGTTTTGATTTACTGCATCATTAAGAATTTGCGATTTCATTTCTTGTCTTCTACTACTTGATCTTTACTTTTCTTGCAATCGAATTTTCAATTTGGATCTAGGAAGGCATTGAGATCTAGACTTGGTTATCTAGTCTCTTGGGTCCTGAGATCTACATTTTTCAATTTTAATTTCCTTGTTTTGTTGCTACACCAAGTTTATTTTCATTTTCATTTGAGATCCAGTTTAATTGAATCTATCTTTTATATTTCTGTTTGTTGAATTTTACTTTTCTTTGTTTAATTTCTGCAAATCCACTTCCCAATTCCCTTTATAATTCAAGCAATTTACATTTCTTGCACTTTAAGATTCTGCAATTTATATTTCTTGCGTTCTAAGTTTCTGCCATTTAATTTCTTGTTCTTTAAGATTCAGCTCTTTTTCTTTTTTTTGTTCCCATTAATTTCATGCAAATCACCCACTCCCCTTTACATTCTATGCAATTTAATTCCCGTCAACACAATTTCACACAATCAATACTTGTTTGCTTGACTAATTCAACCACTAAACTAAAGTTGCTCAATCCTTCAATCCTTGTGGGATCGACCTCACTCCCGTGAGTTTTATTACTTGATGCGACCCGGTACACTTGCCGGTGAGTTTTGTGTCGGATCGTTTTCCGCACATCACCTATTCACAGTCATTGAGGTCTTATCCGCACCAAATAATCAATATTAAGGTGATCAGTTTTAATATCTCAAGTTAGGCACAAACATTCCCAAAATGAGCACTCATAGACATTCATGCCAAATGTATCTTGAACATACCCTAACAGAATGAGACAATCAAGCAGAGTATGCAATGAAGCATAGTCAGTTCACTCCCCAGGATCTACTGGGAACGAACTGCTCTGATACCAAATTGTAACGACCCAATTTTCAATATGTCTAGATCATACCAGAAACTGAGCGCTACCAATTTGTCTTCCTAATTATTATCTATTATTTATCATATGAGCCTGATTCGTTGTTAAAAATGTAGTTAATTTGTGGGGTATTTTTTTTTTTGAAAACATTTGGATTAATAGACGGAATCATTCATAATCAATTCACAACTGATAACAGATAAAACAGTTATAAATAACCACACATAAATATGTCACAAGCAGTCAACAACATTCAGTGATCCAACTTCTATTTAAGTATAGACTTTTAGTTAGAACACCCCTAGATATAGCTAGATAATAACTATATACATATATATACATACAACATCCTAGGCCCTGACCTGTTCAAGAAGTCCCTAAGCTGACGCCCAGGCTAGCCTAGACTATATACTCACCTAGTCCCTCTAAACTACTAAAGCGAGGAAAAGTACATTCTAAGTCTTCAAAAATCAAGTCAGGTGGAACATCAGCAAAAGGTAGAACATCATCTACTACTCCTTTGCACGATCAGACATTGCCATATAACGTGTCTCTGGTACCTCATCAAGTAGCCACACAACAGGAGTCTCGTACACAGGATTTAAGTTAAAGTTCAAGAACAAACGGGGTGTAGACATTGGCTAGTCTCACAGTATATACATATAAACAGGGAACATTATTCACCCTAGACTCAGAAGACTATCTAGAGCAGAATCTTCTTTGCAGAACCATCATCAATGAGCTACTGTAAGGTACTCTTACTTCCATCTGAAGGGGGAAGGGAGAGAGAAGGGGTAAGAACTGGGGAGTTCTTAGTAGGATCGGGGTTATTAGTTAAGTTCATTAATTCTGTGTTGTTTAGCAGATAAATAGCAGAATACCGAGAAGTAGTAGATAGAAGAAATAGATAAATAGAGAAAATAGAAAGCAAAACACAAACAAAAGAATACAAGAAAATAAAACACAGACACAGAGAATAGAATGAAAACAAAGAAAGCAAACATTCAAACAACAATCATAACAGAGGAAATGCGCAACCAAGTATGATGCATGTCTGTCCTATGCAGGCCATGAGCTCACGTGTCGGTTTACACCCTGCAGCCCGACATTACCTAGGAACTAGTCCTAGATATGGCTTATTTTCTGTAGGTGAACTTCGGCCTACAGAAATAGCACTCCCGTAAGTGAACTTCGGCTTACAGGAATAGTCTAAACACAACACAACAACTTTCTGTAGGTGAACTTCGGCCTACAGAAATGACACCTCTGTAAGTGAACTTCGGCTTACAGAAATAGCGCCCCTGTAAGTGAACTTCGGCTTACAGGTATCACAACTCTCTGTAGGTGAACTTCGGCCTACAAGAGCAACACCCTGAGATACACAATTGATATTCACTGCAAGTGAACTTCGGCCTACAGGAATAACAACTTACTGTAGGTGAACTTGGGCCTACAGGACCTCTAGGGCCAATAGAAAAGCATCAGATGAACATATAATAGAATATCATGCCACAAGGCTTAACTCTTTATTTTTATACTCTTCCCCTCTTTTCTCATTATCATCATTCAATATCATTCTCATTATTCATCATCACTTTCACATTCTTATGCAGTACTTCTTTCTTTCTCTATTCAATCATACTATACAAACTTTACATCTTTCAATTTCACAATATCTTGGCTCAAACCATTTCTCTTTATCATATTACTCTTTTCACTTTGTCTTTTTACTTTGCTTTGATTACTCTTTTCTCTGTATCTCTTTACTTTTCTCTGGTTACTCTGTTCTCTGTGTTTGCTCTGATTTCTCTGCTTAACGTATGTATTTAAAGCTTATGTAAATTTTGGTATGAATAGTTGGCCTGTCCCAAGTATAGGTTCATTAAGTCTATACTAAAACAGTTTAACTTTTCATATAATACCTAACCCTAGTCGCAACTCAAGGACTAACTATGTTGCCCTAGTTCATTCTCTAATTTCTGTATATTTTTCTGTCATTAAAACCTTACAGAATTTTCTTTGGTTTTTATATTTTCTTTAACTTTTTATCTTTTCTTTATCTTTGCCTCACTATCATGTTATTACCACTCTCTAAGTGTTTTATGAAGGTAATTATGAGATTTTGTGCTTAAAGTTGTCTTTCTAAAACTTTTATAGAAAACTACCTTTTTCACATTATTTTATTATTTTTATTAAAATATTATTTTTAATTAAATATTATTATTTAATATTTTATTATTATTTATTATTTTATTAATATATTTTCGAAAATTACCCCACTTTAACTTTTAACCTTTAAAAATTCACTTTTTACCACCCGTAACTTTTAATATTTCTACTTTAACCACCCTAACTTTCAGAAATTACAAAATAACCCCCCAAACACCAAATTAATTACTTCCTTGCCCTTTTATGAATCAAAAAGGTGTTCTTCATTGTTCTTCACCACACTCAAAGTGTTCTACATGTTCTTCATAAATTCTTCAGATTCTTTCTCTGTTTTTACCCGTTTTTCAGTCTTTTCAGCAACCGATTTTTACCAAAATTCATAATAAATTAGCAGCCACTAAAACCCCATCTTTTCTACATGATTTTAACACAAATTGAACCTCAATTTAAGCTTAGGGTTTCGTTTTTCCAGCTGCCCAAGAACATGAACTTTAAAGCTTGAATTTCATCAAATTTCATCAAAATTTCACCAAATTTTCACCAAGAATCAATCATATATGCAACCAATTTTTAGCACAGCCAATTTATACAACATTCACACAACTCAAACACAAATAATCAAGATTAATTTTGTGACACCCTACCTGGTTTTGCTGCTCCTAATTCAGTTAGACTTTCAGGTGGTCCTTTAGCACTTTTTTCTCCTAAAACACATCAAGAACAACTTTAAATCCAAAAACCCTCAACTAAACAAATCTCTCTCAGCATGTTAGGAAGGGATATCTCACCTAATACTTGCTGAAAATTAACGTTTCTTGGCCCTCAAGTCAAGTTAAGCATGATTCCTAAGGAAGAACATCAAGAAAACACATGTTTTGCATGGTTTTCCTTGAAAACCGAATTGAAATGGGAGGGAGACAGCCATCTCACCTTATTTCCATCCTTGATAAGTTACATGGTTATGTAGAGGAAGAAGAGAGGATCATTGATGAGAGAACTTTTGCGTGGTCTAGAAATTTGCGGATAAATTCTCGTTGCAAGTATAGTTTCTAAACCTTCAAAAGTCCTTTCATACAAACGTTTTGGGTGTCACAAGTAACAAACCCCTTAAAAATTGTTAACCGAGTATTCAAACCTCGGGTCGTCTTCTCAAGAAACTGCGAGGAAGTATGTTCTTATTATTGGTTATAAAGGTTGTAATTGGGGTTTAGAAGGTGAGAAGCAAGTAATTTAAATGACGAGTGAATTAAATGGCAATTAAAAATAAATAATAACTGTAAAACAACTTTTGGCAAGATAAGGGAAATTAGAAGTCCAACTTAGTTATCCCTCTCAACAATAATGAAAGTTGTATCTTAATTCCACTTAGTTAACCTATGAAGCAAAGGTAAGTCAAGGGACTAATTAGGTTGACCTTCGAATCCTATTTATTTCCTAGGAAAAAGTTGGGATTATTGAAGTTCAGATCAATTAGCAAGATAACGATTATCAATTATGCTGAGTTCGATAATGTTGAGTCACTGATTTCTTAACCAAGACCAAAAGGGGAAAAAGTAAATTGCTGGAATAATAAAAGTGTCCTTAAATGGGAAGCAATGGCAACTTAAATCAAAGAGAACAATCATAAACTGAAAATACCTTAAATATCATTAATTCAAATAGAAATCTGTAACATGGAATAATTCATAATTTAAATTATAATAATCAATTCAAATATTGGAATCAAATAAATAAAAGTAAAATTGAAATAAAAGAACATTAAAACCTGGATCCAGAGTTACTCCTAAAACAAGAAGAAGTCCTAAATCCTAAGAGAGAGAGAGAATCTCTCTCTAAACTAAATCTAAATCATGAAAACTAGAAATTGGCGAGCTCTCCCTGAATGGATGCATTCCTCCACTTTATAACCTCTAATCTATGCTTTCTGTACTTGGATCTGGGCCAAAAAGGGCTTCAGAAATTGCTGGGGGCGTATTCTGTAAATTCTGATACGTGGCCTCTGTCACGCGTCCGCGTGGGTCACGCGGTCGCGTCATCTGGAGCTTTTCCTTTCCACGCGGTCGCGTCAGTCACGCGTCCGCGTCGTGGGTGTTCTACTCAAGGTGCGCGGTCGCATCAGTCATGCAGCCGCGTCGCTGCTTCTTTACTTCTGACATGCGATCGCGTCGTCCATGCGATCGCGTGGATACCAGTTTCCTTAAAGCTCCGTTTTTCCTTCTCCTTCCATTTTTGTATGTTTTCTTTTTCATCCTTTAAGTCATTCAGCCTTAGGAAACCTGAAGGTACTCAACACACTAATCACGGCATCGAATGGAAATAAAGGTAATTTAAATAATTAATTTTTAAAGCTTAGGAAACATGTTTTTCACAATATGACATAATAAGGAAGGGAAAGTAAAACCATGCAATTAATGTGAATAAGTAGGTGAATAGTTAAATAAATCACTCTAATTAAGCACAAAAGAACTCATGAAATATGGGTTTATCAACCTCCCCACACTTAAACACTAGCATGTCCTCATGCTAAATCCAAAGTAAATAATTAAGGTTAAAGTGATGGAATGTTATGAAATGCAACCTATGCTAAATACATCTACCTAATGAGTCATGCAATTCTAATTCATCCACTCATATATATAAAGCCTACATGTAGTCAAATTATTTCACATTCTCAAGGAGATATATATACATATATAGCTAACCCTCAAATAATAAAGCACTTTTTTTTTGCAAATGACATGAGAGAAAAGAAACTTGCAAGACAATCAGAGATAAATGTTAATGAGCTTTTGAACCCTCACTGGATTTTGTGTTTTCTCTCTAATCACTCAGTGTTTATTGGGTTAATCACTCTATTCTTCTTTTTATTCTTCCTTTCTATAACCTTGTTTTTCGTCAAACCAATCAACAATTATAGAACATAGTCATACCAAAACTCACGAGGTCTTTAATTAAGGTTGTAATGTGGTCAAGGCAAAGGGTATGGATATATGTATAAGGCTAAGTGAGCTAATAAGTGAATCCTTAATTAGACTAAGATCTCACCTAACATACATACTTAGTAAAACAATGCTTCTTTACCTATTCTCCCTATTTTCTCGCTTTTGATGTCACATGCTCATGTTTCAATTCTTGTTTTTATCCCATGTGCATTGCTTTTTATTTTGCATTGGGGAGTTCTTTTTGTATCCCCTTTTTATTTAAATGCTGAAAAATAACTTTTTTTTTAATGCACATGGCAATTAAAGTACTTTGATTTTCTCATGAACATGCTTCCCAAATTTATTTTATTTCTTTTAACTTTTCTACCTTTTGTTTCTATCATCCATGTTCCCAAAAGGTTTCCCACATTTAACTCTATTAAGGATTTTCTATCTTAAGCTAATGAAGGATTCACTTGGGATTTTCTTTTATTTTTCTGCTTAAGGCTGTAATTTGGCTAAATAGAATAAAGGGGTTTTAAAAGGCTCAAGGGGGCTAACAAGGGTGATGTAAAAGATAGGTTAATTTGGGGTAAGTGAGCTAAAATCAAATGATGGCCTCAATCATTATTTTGAGATGTACCTATATTCTATAATCGGACATATAAACTAAAACAAAGTAAAGAACACCAGAATAAGAAAGAAGGTTGGAACACACAGGAATAAAAATTATGGTTTGAATGTAACCATACACTTAAGCTCAAAACTCACAGGCTATGTGTTCTCTAGCTGAAAAATCATTTATCACTTATGTATGTCGTGCAGGTTTAGTTTAAAATTCTCATTGTTCTCTTAAAAAGTAATTTAGGGTAGCCTTTGAAGTTTTAATGTTTCTCCTTGATGAAATGTTGTCAATTTAACTACATCATGTAATGCTATATATACAAGGTTTTATGGATCTAAATCTATTATGTTCAAGTTCCTAGCTTACTCTTTTTTATATTTGTCAATTTAAACTAAGCTATAACTAAGCTATCTTATGTAAAAAGGGTAAACTATACTAATTGATCCACTAATAAGCTAGAATTGCAAACTAAACTAAATAACTAAAATGAACTAAATAACTAAAATATGAACAAAAAAATGCAAAATGCAGAAAATAGAGTAAAATACACAAGTAGCAATGTATAAGTACTCAGAAAATAACAATAAAAGAAAAAGAGAAAAATACAGAAAAATATCCAAAATAAAAGAAAAAGTATGTAGTAGTTCACCAAAATAAACGCCAGAGATGGCGACCTCCCCACACTTAAAATGAAGCATCGTCCCCGATGCTCAATCAAGTCGGGTGTGAAGGAGTGTCATCACTGGTAGGGATGGTAGCTGGGGTCTCCATGGCGGTGGTGGGCTGAGAATCTGGCTGCTGTAGAAGGGGGACTGACTGGATCGAGATCTCCGGATCTGCAGCCTCAAGCTGATGTGGGGCCTCCTGCTGTGGTGTAGCGTGCTCGGTGCCTGCCTGCTGATGAGTCTCCGTCTAGGAATGAGACTCCTCCTCGTGCTCATCCTTCTTCTCCTCTGATGACTCTGATGGTGTGTCGGGCTCGGAGGGGATGTCGGTGCCCTGTCTAATCATCAGCTTCAGATGGGAATAGCGTCGCCTGCTGCGGCGCTCCAATCTCTCATACCGGTGCCTGTTACGGTGCTCCATCTGATCAAGCTGGTGGAATAGACGGTGCACGAGGCGATAAACCAGCTCAGAGGCGGGTGGAGGTGCAGTGGTGGCAGCAGGGGCAGCTGGGGCAGCTGTGGATGAAGAGGGTCCAGCAGACGGAGGGGCTGTCTCATCAGTAGCAGTGACAGGTGGTGGTCTGTAGCCCAAAGCAAGGAAGTTCCTGCTGTGAGGGATGATCTTCCTGCAGTCCGCTGCTGGTGGTCGCTCATCGGCATCCTCCCAAGGCACATCAACCTGATGGCCTAGGCGTGTAACCAGATAAGGAAAGGGGAGGGTGCCTCGGTCGTGGACCCTGGCCATATAATGCCGGATAAAACGAGGTAAGTACAGGTCCTTACCCTCCAGCACACACCAGAGGAGGGTGATCATGGCAGCCGGGATCTCAGTCTCATGAGTACTCGGCATCACATAGTTGCTCAAGATCTGATGCCATAGCCGAGCCTCATCATTCAAGTACACTCTCTTGATCCCTCTAGGCATAGTGGTGTCCTGATCCATCTCCCAAGGAACAGCAGGGTCGAGAGCTATCCGTGCCTTCACAGCATCCCAATCAAACCGCATCTGGCCCATGTCCTCCTCAGCCTGTGCATAACCATCTGGCTGATCGGACTTGGCTGGGAGCTGGAGAATGGTCTCTATGGCCTCCTCAGTGACCAGAATTTGCTTTCCCCTCAGGTTCACTGCATCTAGGGTAGTAAGGTAGTAGTTGCAATAGAATTCCCGTACCCAAGATGCATTGACCTCTGTCAGTGGTCTCTCCAAAAAGAACCAGCCCCTTTGCTTGATTTGCTCAGTGGTGTATTGCTGGAGGGCTTCTGGAATCTTCAAGGTACATTCCAGGTATGGATTTCTGGAGTTTGCAAAAGTCGAGTACTTCAGCTCACAGTACCGGTTTGCAAATTTTATAGGATCAGTCGAAGGGAGCAGCTGGTCAGCTTTTTCCTGCTGTGTGAAGTTCTTCTCCCGCCATGAGGAATCGTGCATTAGAGCAATGATGGACTGGGATGAATCTCCTCTCTTGCGCTTGCCAATAGCCTTGCCTTTGCCTTTCCTTTGTGAGGCAGACATCCTGAAAAAATAGAAAACCAGGAAATGGATAAAATAGGAAAGCAAATAGGCAATTTAAACAAAGGAAACTCAAAGCGGTAAGGGAGAAATAGAATAAGGAAAATGAGTAATTGAAATGTGATTGAATTAATGTTAAATGGAAAGAAAAAAATCAATATGCCATAGTGAGAAAGTTAGAGGAAGTGAAAGTGATCAGAAAAGAGATCAAGAGGGTTAGTATGGTAAAAAGAAATTAGTAAATTAAAATTAGTGAGTTAGGAAAGTAAGTGGCATAGAAAAAATTCCATATAACAAGGATTCACAGGTAAGAATAGAAGTACTCATAATCGAATAAAGAAAATAGGGTGATGCTGATTCGAATAGAAATAAAGAAATCAGAAATTGGAATCAGTGAATCATAAATGCAGGTTATGAACCAGGAAATCAAAGAGGAAAAGAAGGTGGCCCTAGCATTCATGAAATGGTTTGGGGGAAGTAGAGTAAAACAGAGTTGCCAAACCAAAACAAGAATGAAAACAACTTTCAAAGAGAATTTGGGCAGCATTCTGGCTAAAGTTGGATTGTCCCGGAAAATAAACAGCAATCATATCAGTGCATATGAATTAAAAAAATCAAGCTGCATGTACATAGATATAAAATAAACATAAAAACTCAATGTAAACAGTAGCAACATACAAGAAAGCAGCATACGAATCATGATTATAGCAGCAACAGATTTGCACATAGGATAAAATAGAAGTAAGAACAGTGCAAGTAAACAGACCTAGATCCACTAACCACAGCCTAAGCTACCTAACAACCTAAAAATTCACTACAACATGCAAGTCTAGCTATCCTAATCATGAACATAAACGGAATAAAAATACAGAAAAGTGACGAACGGATAAAAAGGGTTGCGTGTTGCAGAACCTGGTAAGCGGAAGGGGTGGAACAGGGAAGAAGGTGGCTGCGGCGGCGTCCGGTGCAGTGGTGGTGCACGGCGTCGCGGTGGCGGCTGAGGGGGCAGTGGCGGAGGGAGGTATTAGGGTTAGTGAGAGAGGAAGAGGATAGGGGAAGGGAGGGCAGTGGTTGTTGCTGGCTGAAGGGGGTGGGTGGCGGAGAGGGGGGCACGGCTGGATGGCCGGCGGTGGCTGGGCAGTGCTCGCGGAGGTGGCTGTGGTGGAGAGGGGAGGAGAGAGGAAGAAGGAAGAAGAGAGAAGGGGAGGGGGTGGTACAGCGCGGCGTCTGGGCAGCGGCGGCGTCTGGGAGGCGGCGGTGTCGGGGTGGCGGTGGCAGGGGGAAGAAGAATAGAGAAGGAGAAGAGGGTTGGGGGTGAAGGGGGGCTGCGCGACTAATAGGGTTCGCGTGGCTGGGGGGTTATATTATCGAACCCACGCGGCCGTGTGGGGCACGCGGTCGCGTGGTTGGGGTGAAAATGGGGGATACGCGATCGCGTGGGGCGCGCGATCGCATGAGAGGGGGAAAGAGGGGTGACGCGATCGCCTGGGTCGCGCGATCGCGTCGCTGGAATTCGTGCTAAACGCACGACTCCAGCGCCGTTTCAGCGCAACTCTCTGTCTCCTTTTGGGGTGATATGCAATCCATGCGACGCGGTCGCGTGGGATTGGTATTGGGTAAGTGACGCGATCGCATGGGGCATGCGATCGCGTGGGCCAATTTGTGTGAAACGCACAAGAGCCACACGATTCCAGCCCAACTTTCTCTTCGTTGGATCCTTACACCGATATATATATCACGCGGCCGCCTGGGTCACGCGGTCACATGGGTGGTGTTTTTCGCGATATGACGCGATCGCATAGGGCATGCGGTCGCGTCGTGCAACCCCTTTTTTTTTTTACTAAAAAATGCAGGATGCAGTGATTAACATGAATGCTATGCATGATTCCAGGTTAATGTTAAAATAAAAAAAAAGGGTAAATTGAAAACAATAAACAAGAAATAGATTGAGAAAGAAGCGACCATACCATGGTAGGTTGTCTCCCACCTAGCACTTTTAGTTAAAGTCCTTAAGTTGGACATTGGAAGAGTATCCTGTTATGGTGGCTTATGTTTAAATTCGTCCAAAAATTTCCACCAGTGCTTGGAATGCCAATAGCCTCCGGGGTCCCAAACTAGGCATGTAAAGCTTCTGAGCAGCTTCAAACAGATATTCAGCCTCTCGGAATGACGAATGTCAGAATATAATCCATGATCCCAAGCTGTGTTTTTAGATCCGCCTCCGTTTTAATTTGTAAGTTTCCATTCGGGCGGGTTAAAAAGTAGAATCTCACCGTGGTGACCAAACATTCTCCGTGATCCATGCAATTGAGCATGATACCAATCCGTGTACTTCGAGGTGAAGCGTGGAACCTTATTGAACCTGGTGCACCAGTTCTGAGTACAAGCCAATTCCCTCTTACTCTTAAAGCCGCAGAGAGCTCTAAGTTGGCCATCTGTTTCAAGCAAACCATATTCAAGTGAATAAGTAAAATTATAAGTTAAGGATTGTACCCACTTGAAGCTTGTATTAGGTGGTAATGGCCTTGGTATAGGTGTTTTTGGTGGTTCTGCAAGTTCCGTTTCCTTGTGCTCTTCTGTGAATTCTTCCACTTCCTTGCAAAGGTCTTCAATTGTATCTGTATCCTGGTCAAAGTCTTCTATGTCTTCCTCATCACTCGAGTCATAGATTGGAGGTTGAGAGAAATCTACCTCCACATCATCTTCATATTCACTTGGGGAAAATTCTTTGATCTCAGAGAATTCACTTGCGGACGTAACTTCATCACTAGGAGAACTAGACTTGTGACTATCATCATCAAGGAAATTTGCTTCTTGGATTATTCCGTCTGATTCTTCGTAAACGACTTGCCTTGGAGATTGTACGGTATCCTCCTTAGCATCAACTGTAGCATCTTGGACGGAGTTTTCCTTAATTCTGGATTCCCAAGGAAGTTCAGCATCTCCTAGATCTTCAACCAACTCTTCTTCTTGAACAATGACAGCTTCTTCCACTTGTTCTAGTACGAATTCATTCTCTGTCTTGTCCACTGGAGTCTCTAGTATTTCTTTCATGCTACGCTCTTCATCGGGCTGTCCACATGGAGCTGTGGTTGATCCTTGTATATTTGAGTGCCTAGTGGCCCATTGAATTAGTGCTTGCTCCAGTTGTTGAATGGTTGTTTGAAATTTAATTACTGTTTCTTTTAGGCGATCCTCTGCTTCGCGGTTTGCCGGACTTGGACATGATACAAAGGAAAGTGGTGATGATTGGGAACGATTGGATTGGTATTGGGGTAAGGAAGGATCATATGATGGCGAATGGTGAAGAGAAGCTTGTGAGTGTGGTGGTTCGAGGTTATGTTGAAAGGATGGTTCATATGCACGGGGTGGGGCTTGTTGGTAGTTACAAGGTTGTCTACCATGTCTTTCAGCTGGGTATGCACAGTAGAATGCTCTTTGTCCAGGATATCTCGGAGGGTGTTGCTGCCAAAAGGGTTGATTAGATCCTCTTGTTTCCATCCATCCTTGATTGGTCTGACCTTGATGCACATTCCTGCTGTAACTTCTATTTCCTTTAACAATATTAGAACCAAACTCAAAGCGAGAGGACTGAGAGTTCATAGTAGCAAATAAAGATAAAAAGGAAAAACAAAAATAAATAAACAAGCAAAAGAAAAATATTTACAATAACCAATAATAAGGCACACGTTAGCAGTTCCCCGGCAACGGCGCCATTTTGATGAGAGAACTTTTGCGTGGTCTAGAAATTTGTGGATAAATTCTCGTTGCAAGTATAGTTTCTAAACCTTCAAAAGTCCTTTCATACAAACGTTTTGGGTGTCACAAGTAACAAACCCCTTAAAAATTGTTAACCGAGTATTCAAACCTCGGGTCGTCTTCTCAAGGAACTACGAGGAAGTATGTTCTTATTATTGGTTATTAAGGATGTAATCGGGGTTTAGAAGGTGAGAAGCAAGTAATTTAAATGACAAGTGAATTAAATGGCAATTAAAAATAAATAATAACTGTAAAAAAACTTTTGGCAAGATAAGGGAAATTAGAAGTCCAACTTAGTTATCCCTCTCAACAATAATGAAAGTTGTATCTTAATTCCACTTAGTTAACCTATGAAGCAAAGGTAAGTCAAGGGACTAATTAGTTTGACCTTCGAATCCTATTTATTTCCTAGGAAAAAGTTGGGATTATTGAAGTTCAGATCAATTAGCAAGATAACGATTATCAATTATGCTGAGTTCGATAATGTTGAGTCACTGATTTCTTAACCAAGACCAAAAGGGGAAAAAGTAAATTGCTGGAATAATAAAAGTGTCCTTAGATGGGAAGCAATGGCAACTTAAATCAAAGAGAACAATCATAAACTGAAAATACCTTAAATATCATTAATTCAAATAGAAATCTGTAACATGGAAAAATTCATAATTTAAATTATAATAATCAATTCAAATATTGGAATCAAATAAATAAAAGTAAAATTGAAATAAAAGAACATTAAAACCTAGATCCAGAGTTACTCCCAAAACAAGAAAAAGTCCTAAATCCTAAGAGAGAGAGAATCTCTCTCTAAACTAAATCTAAATCATGAAAACTAGAAATTGGCGAGCTCTCCCTGAATGGATGCATTCCTCCACTTTATAACCTCTAATCTATGCTTTCTGTACTTGGATCTGGGCCAAAAAAGGCTTCAGAAATCACTGGGGGCGTATTCTGTAAATTCTAATACGTGGCCTCTGTCACGCGTCCGCGTGGGTCACGCGGTCGCGTCATCTGGAGCTTTTTCTTTCCACGCGGTCGCGTCAGTCACGCGTCCGCGTCGTGGGTGTTCTACTCAAGGCGCGCGGTTGCATCAGTCATGCGGGCGCGTCGCTGCTTCTTTGCTTCTGACACGAGATCGCGTCGTCCATGCGATCGCGTGGATATCAGTTTCCTTAAAGCTCCGTTTTGCCTTCTCCTTCCATTTTTGTATGTTTCCTTTTTCATCCTTTAAGTCATTCAACCTTAGGAAACCTGAAGCTACTCAACTCACTAATCACGGCATCGAATGGAAATAAAGGTAATTAAAATAGTTAATTTTTAAAGCTTAGGAAACATATTTTTCACAATATGACATAATAATGAAGGGAAAGTAAAACCATGCAATTAATGTGAATAAGTAGGTGAAGAGTTGAATAAATCACTCTAATTAAGCACAAAAGAACTCAGGAAATATGGGTTTATCAATCATTTTGGTGAAATTGGAGTTTTGATTTGAGTTTTAGTTCAGAAGAAATCAAGCTTTGAAGATTAAGTGTTCATGAAAGTTTCTCTCTTTTCTCTCTTGTTATTTTCGGCCAAAATGATGAAATGAGACAGCCTTGGAGGTCTTGGGGGTGTAAGGTGAGTTGTGATTGGTTGGCTTGGAGGTGGATTAAAATATCTCTGGTGTACAACTACTAAAACTAGGTGTATCGGAACACTCGTAAAAACATCTCTAAAAATTATTTTCTGAGCTACTAGCATAAATGACACTAGTAACATATTTATTATGAGAATAAAACATGTATTATGAGGCCTTAGCATTGCTAAGTCATCAGAGAGTGCTGGTGCTAAGCTGCACCAGTAAACTGTAAACCCGGTTAAACCGATTTTCTGTTTTTAACAAAAACAGACCAGGTAACCTTATAATATCATTCAAGTATGTTCTAATACTAATATAATGATAATATTATACTATTATCTCTCTCCTCTCATGAATCGAGTCCGGTTTGTCAAACAGAGACTATTTACAAAAATCAGAATCGAAACTGCCAACCATTACGGTTCAAAAACTAGGTTCTTCGTGACCGCGTTATCGAGCTTGCCTCAGAAAAGGTTCTAGCTTAAGGATGACATAATGACAATGAGTATCGAGATACTTGTTGATATAGAAGAGGTGTTCTCTTTACTGATCTTATGGAGAAATCCGTGCCTTTAGAAAAGATCTCGCGTACTCGAAAATCAGGGTTGTTACAAAAGCAAAGTAAAGAACATCAGAATAAAAAGAAGCGAAACACACAGGAATGAAATTATGGTTTGAATGCAACCATACAATTAAGCTCAAAACTCACAGGCTGTGTGTTCTCTAACTCAAGCATCATATATCATTCATATATGTTATGCAGGTTTAGTTAAAAATTTCCATTATTCTCATAAAAAATTATTTAGGGTAGCCTTTAAAGTTTTAATGTTCCTCCTTGATGAAATGTTATCAACTTAACTATATGATGTAATGCTATATATACAAGGTTTATGGATTTAAATCTGTTATGTTCAATTTCCTAGCTTACTTCCTTTTTATATTTTTCAATTTAACTATGCTATCTTATGCTAAAAATGGTAAACTATACTAATTAATCCACTAATAAGTCAGAATTGCAAACTAAACTAAATAACTAAAAATATGAACTAAAAATGCAAAATGCAAAAATAGAGTAAAAATACATAAAAGCAGCAATGTATAAGTACTCAGAAAAAAAAGAAAAATACAAAAAAATATCCAAAAAAAAGAAAAAGAGATGTAGTGGTTCACCAAAATAAAACGCAGAGATGGCGACCTCCCCACACTTAAAATGAAGCATCGGCCCTGATGCTCAGTCAAGCCGGGTGTGAAGGGGTGTCATCACTGGTAGGGATGGTAGCTGGAGGCTCTGTGGTGGTGGTGGGCTGAGGGTCTGGCTGCTATAGAGGCGGTGCTGACTGGATTGGGATCTCCGGATCTGTAGCCTCGATCTGATGCGTAACCTCCTGATGCGGGGCAGCCTGCTCTGTGGCTGCCTGTTGATGGGTCTCCTCCTGGAAATGAGTCTCCTCCTCGGGCTCATCCTCCTCCTCCTCTGATGGCTCAGATGGTGTGTCGGGCTCGGAGGGGATGTCACCACCCTGTCGGATCATCAGCTTCAGATGCGAATAGCGTCGCTGGCTGCGACGCTCCAATCTCTTAAACCGGCGCGGGTTACGGTGCTCCATCTGATCAAGCTGTTGGAATAGGTGGTGCACAAGGCGGTATATGGGCTCAGAGGCCGGTGGAAGTGCAGTGGTGGCAGCAGGGGCAGCCGTGGATGAAGAGGGTCCAGCAGACGGTGGGGCTGTCTCATCAGTAGCAATGAAGGGTGGTGGTCTGTAGCCCAAAGCTAGGAAGTTTTTGCTGTGAGGAATGATCTTTCTGCAGTCCGCCGCTGGTGGTCTCTCATCGGCATCCTCCCATGGCACGTCAGCTCGACGGCCTAGTTGCGTAACCAGGTACGGAAAAGGGAGGGTGCCTCGGACGTGGACCCTGGCCATATAATGCCAGATAAAGCGTGGTAGATAAAGGTCCTTACCCTCCAGCACACACCATAGGAGGGTGATCATAGCAGCTGGGATCTCCGTCTCATGAGTACTCGGCATGACATAATTGCTCAAGATTTGGTACCATAACCGAGCCTCATCATTTAAGTACGCCCTCTTGATCCCTCTAGTCATGGTGGTGTCCTGACCCATCTCCCAAGGAACAGTCGGGTCGAGAGCTATCCGTGCCTTTACAGCATCCCAATCAAACTGCATCAGGCGCATGTCCTCCTCAGCCTTTGAATAACTATCAGGCTGATCCGACTTGGCTGGGAGCTGGAGAATGTCCTCTATGGCCTCTTCAGTGACCAGAATTTGTTTTCCTCTCAGGTTTACTGCATCTAGGGTGGCGACGTAGAAGTTGCAGTAGAATTCCTGGACTCAAGATGCATTGACCTCTGTCAGTGTTCTCTCCAGAAAGAACCAGCCGCTTTGCTTGATTTGCTCAGTGGTGTACTGCTGGAGTGCTTCTGGAATCTTCAGAGTTCTCTCCAGGTATAGATTCCTGGAGTTTGCAAATGCCGGATACTTCAGCTCACAGTACCGGTTTACAAATTTTATTGAATCATTTGCAGGGAGCAGCTGGTCAGTATTTTCCTGCTGTGTAAAGTTCTTCTCCCGCCATGAGGAATCATGCATGAGGGCAATGATGGACTGGGAGAAATCTCCTCTCTTGCGCTTGCCAGTAGCCTTGCCTTTTCCTTTCCTTTGTGAGGCAGACATCCTGAAAAATGGGAAACCAGGATATGGATAAAAATAGGGAAGCAAATAGGCAATTAAACAAAGAAAACTCAAAGCGACAAAGGAGAATTAGAATGAGGTAAATGAGTCAAGTAAATGTGCATGAAGGATCGTTTAGTAGTTTAAAATTTGGAAAGGAATAATTTACAATCCAAAATGTATCAGAATTTAAGTTAAATAGAAAAATTGTCATTATGCCATGGTTAGAAAGTTAGAGGAAAGTGAAAAAAATCAGAAACGAGATTTTAAAAAGGTTAGTATGGTTAGAAGTTGAAAGAGGGGTTAGTAAATTAAAATTTGTAAAGCAGTAGAATGTGGGTTAAGGTAAGTGGCATAAAGAAAATATTTCATGTAACAAGGATTCACAGGTAGGAACTATAGTGACTCATAACCAAACAAGGAAAACAGGGTGATGTTGATTCAAACAGATATAAAGAAAGCAAGAGTTGGAATCAGAATATCACAGATGCAGTTTATAAACCAGGAAATCAAAGAGGATAAGAAAGTCTGCCAAAGCATTCATGAAATGGTTTGGGTAAAGCAGAGGACAACAGAGTTCAGATTGCCAAACCAAAACATGAATGAAAATAATTCAAAAAAATTTGGGCAGCATTCCGGCTAAAGTTGGATTGTCCCGGAAAATAAACAGCAAACAAGGCAGTTCATATGAATTAAAAAAAACTTGCTGCAGTTACCTATAATTAATAGAAACAGGAAAATTCAGAGTAACAAACAGCAAATGCAGGAAATCACAGCATATGAACAAGGTCACAGAAACAGCAGAATTGCAGTTTTGATAAAACAAAAGCATGAACAGTGCAAGTAAACAGACCTAGATCCACTAACTACAGCCTAAGCTACCTAACAACCTAAAAATCCACTACAGCATGCATATCTATCTATCCTAATTATGAACAGAAACAGAAAAAAAAATTGTAAAATAAATTCGAAGGACAGAAAGGCGGCATGCATCGGAACCTGGTAGTCGTGAGGAGTAGAACGGGGTAAGAAAGCGGCTGGGTGGTGGCTACGGCGGTGCGGTGGCGGCTGAGGGGGCAGTGGAGAAGGGGGTAATGGGGATAGGGTTTAGGGTAATTGATAGAGGAAGGGAGGGGGGTGCGTGTGGGTGGCGGAGGGCCGGTGGTGGTGGTGGTGGTTCGCAGAGGGGGGGCAGTGGCGGTGGGAAGAGATGAAGAAAGAAGAAGAAAGAAGGGGAGGGAGGAAGGGGTGACAGGTGGCGGCGGCGTCTGGGCGGCGGCGGCGACTGGGTCGTGGTTAATGTGTATTTTTGGAAAACGAATTCCAAACACACAAAACTCACCGGCAAGTGCACCGGGTCGCATCAAGTAATAAAACTCACGGGAGTGAGGTCGATCCCACAGGGATTGAAGGATTGAGCAATTTTAGTTTAGTGGTTGACTTAGTCAAGCGAATCAAGAGTTGATTTGAGTGGTTTGTGTTTGACAGAAGCTAAATTGCATGAAATTAAAAGGGAGAGGGGGTAGATTGCAGAAAATTAAAGAGCAAAGAAAGTAAATAAGCTGAATCTTAAAGAACAAGTAATGTAAATTGCAGAAACTTAGATTGCAAGAAATGTAAATGGCTGAATCTTAAATTGCAAGAAATGTAAATTACTTGAATTATAAAGGGAATTGGGAGGTGGGTTTGCAGAATTTAAACAAGGAAGAGTAAATTGCACTAAACTGAAAAGTAGAAGAAGAATTGAGTTGAACCGGATCTAAAACGGAAATGTAAATGAACTTGAAAAAAAAAACATTAAGCAGAGAATTTAAAATGAAAACTCCAGATCTCAGGACCCAAGAGACTAGATAACCGAGTCTAGATTTCAATGCCTTCCTAGATCCAAATGTAGAATTCAATTGCAAGAAATAAAGAAAAGTAAATTGCAAAATGAGTAGAAGAAGAGGCAATGAACAGAAATTGAAATTCAATTATGCAGTAATTAAAACAGAAAGATCTCAGGATGAGATTGAAACAGAATTCCTTCAATTCTCCAACCCAAGATCCAACACAAATTGTAAATGAAATTGAAAACAAGAAAACTAAGAGGAAGAGAATTCAATTCTCCTACTCCGAAACTCAGAAACTCAAAACAATTCAAAACCAAAAGCTCTCCAAAAATCACTTAGTAAAAACTAAAACGGAAAAGCTCTCTAAAAACTTAAATCCTAAGCTATTTATACACTTTCTTCAAATGGTCTTCAAGCCTTGAATTGGGCCTTTGCTCTTGATGGAATTGGGTTGATAAAAGCCTCTGTTGATTGCTCTTGGAGTTGGAGAGAAACCCATTGTGAACCGGGCCAAGAATCATAAAAGCTTGAGTCAAAGTTTGAGGCAAACTTTGGCTCAAGCTTTTTATACCAGCTGCCCTCCTTTTGCTGATATCCACGTTTGAGCTAAAGTTTGAGGTCAAACTTTTGCTCAAACGTGGATCCCCTTGTGTACATGTGTGGCACCAACGTTTGCCAAAAAGCTTGAGGCAAACGTTGGCACAAGCTTTTCTCCTCCAGGGTGTTGTTTTTGTGATGCCAACGTTTGCCAAAATGTTTGAGGCAAACGTTGGCTCAAGCTTTTTCCTCCAGGGTGTGCAAGTGTGGCACCAACGTTTGCCAAAAAGCTTGAGGCAAACGTTGGCGCAAGCTTTTCTCCTCCAGGGTGTTGTTTTTGTGATGCCAACGTTTGCCAAAAAGTTTGAGGCAAACGTTGGCTCAAGCTTTTTTCTCCAGGGTGTTTTCAATTCTTCCAAAAGTTTGAGCTAAAGTTTGAGGCAAACTTTGGCTCAAGCTTTTTTCCTCTAGGGTGTTTTCAACTCTTCCAAAAGTTTGAGCTAAAGTTTGAGGCAAACTTTGGCTCAAACTTTTTGTTCTCTCTTGCTCCTAGCCATTCCTTCTTTCTTCAATCTTCTTCAAAACTCTTTTCACCTATCATCAATCAATCAAAACAATCAAAGCTATGCTCCAAATCATGAGATTGTGTTTCTTTCATAATATATGACAATTATAGCACAAAATCTCATGAACTTGCATTAATTCATCCATGGTTGATTGAATCAAAGGAAATATGAAATTCTACCCAATTGGCTTACTTAAGGCTCAAGAAAGTGCATAAATCAATTGAAAATAAGTAAAAAAAGACTAGTGAAACTAGGCTAAGATGACTTGTCATCACAACACCAAACTTAAAGCTTGCTTGTCCCCAAGCAAGAAAAGAATTATTGAGAAGAAAGAATGAAATGGAAGAGGATGTTCATGCTAGCAGAGTATTATTGGTAGTTCATGGGGTTTTATGTGGATAAGTAAACACTCACTTCTTATTGACTTTTAGGCCTAGAAAGTCTCCTTCAAGCATCAAGCAACACACTGCTATGACCTCTCATTATTCCTTTGTCCTTGACTATTATTTTTTTTTCTATAAGCTTTAGTTCAGTGTCATGTGTAACAAGTTCATTTCTTTCTTTATACTTGACACATTATTCACTATAGACACTTGGCTCACATTCCTTCTTAAAACATTGATGCCCAGCACCTCTTTGGGTTACTAAATGCCTTGTAGTTAGGTTGCTCTTGATAGTGGACTTTCAGCTGATGATCCCGGGTTAGTTAACCCAAGTCACCAAGTGTTGATGCACTCCAAAGAACTTAATAATCCAAGCAGATCCTAGTACAAAGACACCATAGGCATATATTCTAAGGTTCAAACTAATGGTGTCTAGCTTTGTTTCTTTTTATTTTCTTTTGTTCTGTTGCCACTTTTTGGCTTTTTCTTTTCTCTTTTTGTTTTTCTTTTTAACCAAGAACTTTTATTTGATTGAGATTCATAGACAGTAGGCCACTTTCTACTTAGAAGGAGACATTCTAGTTCTCTTATTCACATAAAGTGAGCTATCATACAATCACACATACATACCACCACTTACTTTTATTGTACTTCTATCTAACAGAGAACTATCTTACTTCACATTCAAATATTTCTTTTATTGAATTAAAGATGCATGGGACAAAGCATGCTTTTTGTTAAGTGAAAGTAAACATACAAGCACACACTTAGACTAGCTTACTTATTTTAAGGGAAACAAACATAATGCAAAGACTATTTTAAACAGATAAGATGCATGTTTTTTTTTTGTAGTGATGAACAAGGAGCAAGTCCACCTTTTATTTGTCATGCTTTTTCTTTCTTCTTTCATACACTTGGTTGTTGGTGTTCTCTGTGTCCATGTCTGTTGTTTGTTGACCCCGCCAGAACCCAGCTCTATTCATCGCCTCCTCTACTCTATCTTTAAGTCTCATAGCCTTGCTTACTTCTATCTCACTTTTCCCTTTGAAGAATTCATCGAAAGTTGGAAATGCTGGATCTATGTTGTGCAGATGCTCTCCAATATAGTTCATTTTGATTTGACTATTTATGTTGTAGTCAGCTTGGACTTCATATCTTGCATCTTGGAGGGTTGTGAACTCTTTGAGAGCCCTCATATTTTCAGCTTGCATTTGTGCCAACTTTCCAAATGATTCGTGAGATTGAAAGGCATGCTCTTCTTGCATCACGAAGAATTTTGACTCAAACTCACTTTGTCTGTTCATCATTCTTAGCTGTCGTTCCTCTTGCTCTTGTTGGTTTTTCATGTACAGTGAATGGTATTCCTCTTGCCTTTCTTGAATTCTCATGTACTGTTGTGATAATCTTCCAATTGCTTCCTGCATCTGAGTCATATCCAGAGTGTTATGTGGTGGAATGTGTTGCTGTTCCTCTTCCTCTTGTGGCTCTTCCTCCTCTTGTAACTCTTCTTCCTCCATTGGTTCTTCTCTTTGCCTTCTTCCGTGTGGTCTTCGGCTCTGCTGCGCTTCAGTAACCATCATCATTCTTTCAATGGTTATAGGCATGCCCGGGTTCAACCATGTTGGGTTATCTTCCTCCATTGGCACTTTAGCTTTTGCACACAACCTCAAAATGGTGCTTGGGTAGTATAACCAAGACCCAGCCGAGTTTTTCTCTGCCAGTTTTTGAATATCCTTTGCAAGGATTTCATGCACCTTCACCTCTCCTCCCACCATGATGCAATACAACATAACAGCTCTTTTCCTGTTGACTTCTGAGGTGTTTACTGTGCCTAGAATTGATCTTTTCAATAGCTCATACCATCCCTTTGCTTCCGGGGTAAGGTTTCCTCTCCTCAGATACTTGTATTTGTTTTTGGCATCTCCTTCCCACTCTGAGTTCACCATACAAATATCTCTCGAAATTCTATCATAATCCGGATCTCCATTTACCCTTTGGTGGTATCCCGGTTCACCAAAGCGGACTGATTTTAGTCCCAAGACTTTCTTGATGGCATCTGAACTAAAGTCTACTTCCATCCCCGTACATAGCTCTTGTACGTTGGGGCTTCACCCGTGTTAAGTCTTGGGATGTTGGCATAGAACTCTCTTATGATATTTGCATTGACCCGAGTGATAGGTGAGACAAGTTCTTCCCATTTTCTCTTTCTAATCTTGTCCTTCATTTCTTGGCACCCTTCATCTGGTAGCAAGAGTGGAACCTCTGAATATATCTTCTTCTCATTCATCCATTGAAGTTGTAATTGATGGTACCAAGATCTAAATCTCCATCGGTCATATTCCGGTGTATTCTCTTCCACCTCAGGTTCTTTTCCTTTTCTCCGTTTGGTTCTTGAGGAAGAGGCCATGATCACTTGATTGGTTGATATTCTTAGAGGTTAATGGGTTTGTGAAGAATATTGGAGGTTTTGATTTGCTCTTGAGAAGGAAAATGTTTGAGGCTGAGCTTATATGATGAAAAGTGATAAATGAAATGGAGTTTGAATGGTTGGAGTGCAGGGAGTGTGCAACTCTTCGGTTATGTTCATGGCTTGAAGGTGGTGTGTTATAGTTACTTAAATGAACAATGGAGGGCTGGGATGCAATTGGATACTATGCGAATCAAACGTGTGCATGTGAAGGTGAATGAGGACAAAATTTGTTTCTTCAATGATTTTCAACGTGATCATTCCAAGAAGTGGGCAGATTCACTTTTTGAGGCATGTGATGGAATTTTGTCCTCATGCTATGCTCTCCCTTTGTCTTGTCTCTTTCATTGAGTGTTCTTTGACCACCTAACCATCACAACAAAACAACACAGATCAACATTATCAAACCGTGGCAAGAATACTTCCTTTATTAACAACTATGTGAACTCTCATTCCTTATATCCATTTTAACCGTGAATTTTCTTGGAGGACACCAAACTTAATGTTTGGTCATATAGTTTAAAAATGTTTCTTCCTCCAACTAGTGTTCTTGAAATCCCAATGTCACTCTTGGTTAAATATTTATAAGAAATGCTTTCATTATAATTTTTCTTTTTCTCTTTTTTTTTTCATGAAGGATCAATTGTGTCCCTTAATCAGTGCATCAAGGTTTGATGAACACCAAACTTGTCTCTTGTTAAGGGGTAAGTGTGAGATGCCAGTAGCTAATCACAATTAATGCCTTCATCACAGAATATGATTTCTTCTCAATTGAAAAGTCTCAGAAAGTGACAGCGTATGATCATTGGTGCATGATTTTTAATTTTCATGAAAAGAAAAACACCAAACTTAGTGTTTGGTCATATGCTTCATCAGGATAACTAAGCATATGGTATGAAAATGTTTGTTACACTGGTTTGGTGTGCTTGAAGGCACACCAAACTTTAGAAGTCTTAGCATATGTTTCAAAACAGTGCATGCATTCATTAAGTACGTTCATGAAAAGAAAAAAATCATGCTCAGGTGATCATAGCTTATTGAATTTAAAATGACATAAATCTTAAATCATGGGTTGCCTCCCATGGAGCGCTCTTTTATTGTCACTAGCTTGACACTGGGGCTTTCTTTTATGGTGGTTGATGATTGTAGTGCCTCAACTTGTCTCCCCTGACTGTGATCCTCCTCTTTGTTCCTTGGTGTTCAATTTCAGCATGCTCTAATGAGGGTATATTACTGACAGTGTAGTAATCATCAGTCTGTTGGCTTGCTCCTAGTTGTTGATAAATCAATTGCACTTTATCACCTTTGGAAAGCCCTTCTGTTGGAATTTTTCTGTTCTTCCTACCCTTTTTTGTTTTGTTTCTGCGCTTCTTCCTTTCTTTTGTTGATCTTTCTTCTTTGGCCGTAGGTTTACTTTGGAGATTTCTATTCTTGGTGGCTAATACTCCAACATCCTCTTGAATTTCTGCATCATTCTGCACAATCTCTTGCCTTGGGAGGTTGCTGTTACTTGTCTTATTACTTCCTTCCTTCAACTGTGAGTCTTCCTTGCCGAGGTCCATATAATCTTTCTTCTCATCACTGAGCTGTGTTTCTGGTAATACTCTCAGAGTGACACTCTCATCATGTATTCTAAGAGTTAATTCACCTTGCTCTACGTCTATGATGGCCCTAACAGTGGCTAAGAAAGGTCTCCCCAATATGATGGAGTCACTTTCATCCTCATCTGAATCTAGAACTACAAAATCTGCAGGGTATATGAATTTGTCTACCTTGACTAGAAGGTTTTCAATCACACCCCTGGGGTATACCATTGACTTATCTACCAGCTCTAGAGACATCTGTACTGGTTTAACTTCCTTTATACGCAGCTTTTTCACCAAAGAGGAGGGAATTAAGCTAATACTTGCTCCTAGATCGCACATTGCCTTAGTGATAGTTAATTCCCCAACAGTGCAAGGCAGCAAGAAGCTCCCGGGGTCTTCAAGCTTAGGAGGAAGCCCTTTTTGAATCAAAGCCCTGCATTCCTCAGTAAGTAGTATGGTCTCTTTCTCATCCCAACTTCTTTTCTTGTTGATAAGCTCCTTCAAAAACTTGGCATATAGAGGCATTTGCTCAAGTGCTTTAGCCAAGGGAATATTGATCTCCAGCTTTTTGAAAGTCTCAAGGAACTTATGAAAATGTTGGTCCTTAGTCTCTTTGTTGAACCTCTGGGGATATGGCAGTGGAGGTGTGATGTTCTTTCCTACTTGCTGCTGTCCCTGAATCACTTCTTTTGAACTGTGTGGTTGGTTGTTCTTCTCTTTGAGTTTCTCAGTGCTCTTCTTTGGCATCACAATTCGATCCTGCTTCATCTGCCTTTGTTTGCTTTTCATCTTCTATTGGTCTTTTGCTGCTCTCTACTTGCTTCTTTGTAGTGTCATTGTTGCTCATCAATGTTCTCCCACTCCTTAATTGTATCGCCTTGCATTCTTTCTTAGGATTTGGGATTGTGTCACTCGGCAGTGAGCTTGAAGGTCTCTCAACAGAAATCTGCTTGGAGATTTGCCCAATCTGCCTCTCTAGGCTCTTCATGGAGGCTTCATGGTTCTTGGTTGTCATTTTCTGGTGTTTCCACATTTTGTCTATCAAGGTTTCCAAGTTAGTGAGTCTTTGAGATTCAGGTGATGCTTGTGGTGGGTTGTGAGATGTGGATGGTGGATGGTAGGCATTTTGGTTGGTGGGTTGGTTATTGGATTGGTAATGGTTGGGGTTGGGGTAGTTGTTTTGAGGTTTTCTGTAAGGTTTTGGTTAGTTTGCTGCTGGTTGTGGTTTTGGTTATTTCTTGAAGTGTTTTGGTTTGAGTTCCTCTGCCATGGTTGTTGGTTCTGGTTGTGATTATCTCCCCATCTGAGGTTTGGGTGGTTCTTCCAGGATGGATTGTATGTGTCACCATACACTTCATTCTGTCCAGAGTTTTGGTTATGCATGTACTGTACTTGCTCCTGTTGTTGCTCTTCTTGGCTTTCTTCATTCTGCACCCATACAGTTGATGGTTGGCTTGTGTTCACAGCTGCTACTTGAAGGCTATCAATCCTTTTGGCCATTTGTTCAAACTGTTGTTGAATTTGTTGCTGCATCATTTTGTTTTGAGCTAAGATTGAGTCCACTCCTTCTAGCTCCATTACTCCTCTCCTTTGTGATGGTTGGTGTTGCCTTTGATGCGCAAAGAAATACTGATTATTAGCCACCATGTCAATAAGATTTTGAGCTTCTTCTGCAGTTTTCATCAGTTGCAATGATCCTCCAGCTGAGTGATCAAGTGCTTCTTGAGCCTTTAGAGTGAGTCCTTCATAGAAGTTCTATAGCTTGTCCCACTCAGTGAACATTTCTGGTGGATATTTCCTCAGCAGAGCCTTATATCTCTCCCATGCTTCATACAGATTTTCAGCATCCAATTTCGTGAATGTCTGCACCTCAGTCTTCAACCTGATGATCCTTTGAGGGGGGTAAAACTTGGCAAGAAACTTGCTCACCAAATCATCCCATGTGTTAATGTTTTCCTTCGGAAATGTTTCTAGCCATTGAGTGGCCTTGTCCCTGAGGGTGAATGGGAATAACAACAGCTTGTATATGTCAGGGTGCACTCCATTTCTTTTAACTGTGTCACAAATTCTCAAGAAAGTGGATAAATGTTGATTCGGATCCTCCAATGGTCCTCCCCCAAACGAGCAGTTGTTTTGGACCAATGTGATGAGTTGTGGCTTTAGTTCAAAGTTATTTGCATTGACATTAGGGGTGAGAATGCTGCTTCCACAATGTCTTGCATTTGCAAAAGTATAAGAGGCCAGTACTCTCCTCTGTTGTGGGTTATTGTTAACCCCTCCTCCTGGATTAGATGGATCTCCTTCCATCTCGTGATATTCTTCCTCAGATTCTTCCTCTCCAACAATATTTTTCCCTCTTACAGCTCTTCTTAACCTTCTAAGAGTTTTCTGGCCAGTTTCAGATAAAACAGGAGTGGCTCTCCCTGTACCTGACATACAAACAAAACAAAAGAAACACCACCAGTAACACTTCAATCTATTGCTAGAATGAAGTTTAGTTGGCTTAAGCAAAATTTCAAACAGTTAGTGGGTTAGTCCAAAGTTAGAGAAAAATAAAAATGCTAGATCTAGATCTCCACTTCACTTAATCATTGTCAATCTATTTCAATTCCCGGCAACGGCGCCAAAAACTTGATGGGGAAATTTGTGGAAAAACGATTTTCCAAAAACACAAAACTCACCGGCAAGTGCACCGGGTCGCATCAAGTAATAAAACTCACGGGAGTGAGGTCGATCCCACAGGGATTGAAGGATTGAGCAATTTTAGTTTAGTGGTTGACTTAGTCAAGCGAATCAAGAGTTGATTTGAGTGGTTTGTGTTTGACAGAAGCTAAATTGTAAGAAATTAAAAGGGAGAGGTAGATTGCAGAAAATTAAAGAGCAAAGAAAGTAAATAAGCTGAATCTTAAAGAACAAGTAATGTAAATTGCAAAAACTTAGATTGCAAGAAATGTAAATGGCTGAATCTTAAATTGCAAGAAATGTAAATTACTTAAATTATAAAGGGAATTGGGAAGTGGGTTTGCAGAATTTAAACAAGGAAGAGTAAATTGCACTAAACTGAAAAGTAGAAGAAGAATTGAGTTGAACCGGATCTAAAACGGAAATGTAAATGAACTTGAAAAAAAACATTAAGCAGAGAATTTAAAATGAAAACTCCAGATCTCAGGACCCAAGAGACTAGATAACCGAGTCTAGATCTCAATGCCTTCCTAGATCCAAATGTAGAATTCAATTGCAAGAAATAAAGAAAAGTAAATTGCAGAATGAGTAGAAGAAGAGGCAATGAACAGAAATTGAAATTCAATTATGCAGTAATTAAAACAGAGAGATCTCAGGATGAGATTGAAACATAATTCCTTCAATTCTCCAACCCAAGATCCAAGACAAATTGTAAATGAAATTGAAAACAAGAAAACTAAGAGGAAGAGAATTCAATTCTCCAACTCTGAAACTCAGAAACTCAAAACAATTCAAAACCAAAAGCTCTCCAAAAATCACTTAGTAAAAACTAAAACGGAAAAGCTCTCTAAAAACTTAAATCCTAAGCTATTTATACACTTTCTTCAAATGGTCTTCAAGCCTTAAATTGGGCCTTTTCTCTTGATGGAATTGGGTTGATAAAAGCCTCTGTTGATTGCTCTTGGAGTTGGAGAGAAACCCATTGTGAACCGGGCCAAGAATCATAAAAGCTTGAGTCAAAGTTTGAGGCAAACTTTGGCTCAAGCTTTTTATACCAGCTGCCCTCCTTTTGCTGATATCCACGTTTGAGCTAAAGATTGAGGTCAAACTTTTGCTCAAACGTGGATCCCCTTGTGTACATGTGTAGCACCAACGTTTGCCAAAAAGCTTGAGGCAAACGTTGGCGCAAGCTTTTCTCCTCCAGGGTGTTGTTTTTGTGATGCCAACGTTTGCCAAAAAGTTTGAGGCAAACGTTGGCTCAAGCTTTTTCCTCCAGGGTGTGCAAGTGTGGCGCCAACGTTTGCCAAAAAGCTTGAGGCAAACGTTGGCGCAAGCTTTTCTCCTCCAGGGTGTTGTTTTTGTGATGCCAACGTTTGCCAAAAAGTTTGAGGCAAACGTTGGCTCAAGCTTTTTCCTCCAGGGTGTTTTCAATTCTTCCAAAAGTTTGAGCTAAAGTTTGAGGCAAACTTTGGCTCAAGCTTTTTTCCTCTAGGGTGTTTTCAACTCTTCCAAAAGTTTGAGCTAAAGTTTGAGGCAAACTTTGGCTCAAACTTTTTGTTCTCTCTTGCTCCTAGCCATTCCTTCTTTCTTCAACCTTCTTCAAAACTCTTTTCACCTATCATCAATCAATCAAAACAATCAAAGCTATGCTCCAAATCATGAGATTGTGTTTCTTTCATAATATATGACAATTATAGCACAAAATCTCATGAACTTGCATTAATTCATCCATGGTTGATTGAATCAAAGGAAATATGAAATTCTACCCAATTGGCTTACTTAAGGCTCAAGAAAGTGCATAAATCAATTGAAAATAAGTAAAAAAAGACTAGTGAAACTAGGCTAAGATGACTTGTCATCACAACACCAAACTTAAAGCTTGCTTGTCCCCAAGCAAGAAAAGAGTTATTGAGAAGAAAGAATGAAATGAAAGAGGATGTTCATGCTAGCAGAGTATTATTAGTAGTTCATGGGGTTTTATGTGGATAAGTAAACACTCACTTCTTATTGACTTTTAGGCCTAGAAAGTCTCCTTCAAGCATCAAGCAACACACTGCTATGACCTCTCATTATTCCTTTGTCCTTGACTATTATTTTTTTTCTATAAGCTTTAGTTCAGTGTCATGTGTAACAAGTTCATTTCTTTCTTTATACTTGACACATTATTCACTATAGACACTTGGCGGTGATAATGGGGGTGACGCGATCGCGTAGGTCGCGCGATCGCGTGCGAGGGGTAGGAGAGGGGGTGATGCGATCGCGTGGGTCGCGCGATCGCATGAAAGGAGTGGAAGAGGGGATGACGCGATCGCATGGGTCACGCGATCGCGTCGCTGGACTTTGTGCTAAACGCACGACTCTAGCACCATTTCAGCGTAACTCTCAGTCTCGTCCTAGGGTGTTGTGCAATCCATGCGACGCGATCGCGTCGCTCACGCGGTCGCGTGGGATTGGTTTTGTGCAAGTGACGCGATCGCATGGGGCATGCGATCGCGTGGGCCAATTTGTGCAAAATGCACAAGGGCCGCACGATTCCAGCCTAACTCTCTGGACGTTGGATTTTTGACGCTGATCTCCAAGGCACGCGGCCGCATGGATGACGTGGTCGCGTGGATAGTATATTCGCAGTATGACGCGATCGCATGGGGCATGCGGTCGCGTCGTGCATCCCCTTTTTTTTTAATGCAGAATGCAGTATGCAGAATGCAATGATTAATATGAATGCTATGTATGATTCCAGGTTCAATAAAATGAAATAAAATTCGAAAAAAAACAAAACTAAAAAAAAATTAAAATTGCAAAAGGAACAATCATACCATGGTGGGTTGTCTCCCACCTAGCACTTTTAGTTAAAGTCCTTAAGTTGGACATTGGAGGAGCTTCCTGCTATGGCGGCTTATGTTTAAATTCATCCAAAAATCTCCACCAGTGCTTGGAATGCCAATAGCATCCGGGGTCCCAAACTAGGCATGTAAAGCTTCTGAGCAGCTTCAAACAGATTTTCAGATTCCCGGGGTGACGAATGTCAGAATAGATTCCAGGATCCCAAGCTTTGCTATTAAATCCACCTCCATCTTGATCTATATGTTTCCATCCGGGCGGTTTAAAAAGTAGAATCTCACCATGGTGACCAAACGTTCTCTGTGATCCATGTAATTGAGCATGATACCAATCCGTGTACTTCGAGGTGAAGCGTGGAACCTTATTGAACTTTGTGCACCAGCTCTGAGTACGAGCCATTTCCCTCTTACTCTTAAAGCCGCAAAGAGCTCTAAGCTGGCCATCTGTTTCAAGCAAACAATATTCAAGTGAATAAGTAAAGTTATAGGTTAAGGATTGTACCCACTTGACGCTTGTATTAGGTGGTAATGGCCTTGGGATAGGTGTTTCCGGTGGTTCTGTAAGTTCTACTCCCTTATGCTCTTCTGTGAATTTCTCCACTTCCTTGCAAGAGTCTTCAAATGTAGTATCACCCTGGTCAAAGTCTTCTATGTCTTCCTCATCACTCGAGTCATAGATTGGAGGTTGAGAGAAATCTACCTCTGCATCATCTTCGTATTTATCTGGGGAAGATTCTTCGATCTCAGAGAATTCACTTGCGGATGCAAGTTCATTACTAAGAGAGCTAGACTTGTGACTGTCATCATCAAGGGAATTTGTGTCCTGGGTTATTCCGTCTGATTCTTCATAAACAACTTGCCTTGGAGGTTGTACAATATCCTCCTTAGCATCAACTGTAGCGTCCTTGACGGAGTTCTCTTCAGTTCTGGATTCCCATGGAGGTTCAGCATCTCCTAGATCTTCAACCAACTCTTCTTCTTGAACATTGACAGCTTCTTCTACCTGTTCTAGTACGAATTCATTCTTTGTCTTGTCCACTGGAGTTTCTGGTATCTCCTGCATGCTACGCTCTTCGTTAGACTGTTCACATGGGGCTGTGGCTGATCCTTGTGTATTTGAGCGCCTAGAAACCCATTGAATTATTGTTTGCTCCAGTTGTCGAATGGTTGTTTGAAGTTTATTTACTGTTTCCTTTAGGCGAACCTCTGCTTCTCAGGTTGCCGGACTTGGGCATGATACAAAGGAAAGTGGTGGTGTTTGGAAATGATTGGATTGGTACTGGGGTAAGGAAGGATCATATGGTGGCAAATGGTGAAGAGAAGCTTGTGAGTGTGGTGGTTCGAGGTTATGTTGAAAGGATGGTTTATATGCACGGGGTGGGGCTTGTTGGTAGTTACAAGGTTGTCCACCATATCTTTCAGCTGGGTATACATGGTAGAATAGTCTTTGTCCAGGATATCTTGGAGGGTGTTGCTGCCTAAAGGGTTGATTAGATCCTCTTGGATCCATCCATCCTTGATTGGTCTGACATTGATGCAGATTCCTACTGTAACTTCTATTTCTCTCAACAAAGTTAGAACCAAACTCAAAGCGAGAGGGGTGGGAATTCATGGTAGCAAATAAAGATGAAAAGGAAAAACAAAAATAAATAAACAAGCAAAAGAAAAATATTTACAATAACCAATAATAAGGCACACGTTAGCAGTTCCCCGGCAACGGCGCCATTTTGATGAGAGAACTTTTGCGTGGTCTAGAAATTTGCGGATAAATCCTCGTTGCAAGTATAGTTTCTAAACCGACAAAAATCCTTTCATACAAACGTTTTGGTTGTCACAAGTAACAAACCCCTTAAAAATTGTTAACCGAGTATTCAAACCTCGGGTCGTCTTCTCAAGGAACTGCAGGGAAGTATGTTCTTATTATTGGTTATGGAGGTTGTGAAATCGGGGTTGGGAGTGAAGAGTAGATATGACAAATAATTTAAATGGCAATTAAAATAAATAAATACTGTAAAGCAATCTTTTGGCAAGGTAAGAGAAATTGGAAGTCCAACTTAGTTATCTCTCTCAACAATAATGAAAGTTGAATCTAAATTCTACTTAGTTAACCTTTACTAAAGTAAAGGAAAGTCAAGGGACTAATTAGTTTGACCTTCGAATCCTGTTTATTTCCTAAGAAAAAGTTGGAATTATTGAAGTTCAGTTCAATTAGCAAGATAACGATTATCAATTATGCTGAGTTTAATAATGTTGAGTTACTGATTTCTTAACCAAGACCAAAAGGGGAAAAGTAAGATTGTTGGAATAAAAATGTCCGTAGATGGAAAGCAATGGTAACACAAATTAAGGAGAAAGCACTCAATAACTGAAATACCTCAAATAATCATTAATTCAAATCATAACATGGAAAGGGTTCATAAGTCAAGTTGGCAACATTTATAGGAACGAATAAAATCATTAAAGTAAATATTAAACCTGGATCGAGAGTCACTCTTACAAACTAAGAGAAGTCCTAAATCCTAATCCTAATCCAAAGAGAGAGAGGAGAGAACCTCTCTCAAACTAAATCTAAATCATGGAAAGTGAAAATTGGCGAGCTCTCTCTGAATGGATGCGTTCCCTCACTTTGTAACCTCTGGTCTATGCCTTCTGGACTTGGATTTGGGCCAAAAAGGGCTTTAGAATTCTCTATGAGCATTTTCTGCAATTTCTGGTGCGTGGCCTCTGTCACGCGTCCGCGTGGGTAACGCGGTCGCGTCATTCAGAGCATTTCCTTGCCACGCGGTCACGTCAGTCATGCGACCACGTCATGTGCGTTCTACTTAAGGCGCGCGGTCACGTCAGTCATGCGGCCGCGTCGCTGCTGATTTGCGCTTGGCACGCGATCGCTTCGTCCATGCGATCGCGTGGATGCCAGTTTCTTCAGAATCTCCGTTTTGGGCTTTCCTTCCATTTTTGTATGTTTCTTTTTCCATCCTTTAAGTCATTCTGCCTTAGAAAATCTGAAACTACTCAACACACTAATCACGGCATCGAATGGAAATAAAGGTAATTAAAATGATTAATTTTAAAGCTTAGGAAACATGTTCTTCACATACATTACATAATAAGGAAGGGAAAGTAAAACCATGCAATTAACATGAATAAGTGGGTGAAGGATTGAATAAATCAATCAAATTAAGCACAAAATATATCATAAAATATGGGTTTATCAATCGGTATCGACCTCCCCACACTTAAAGATTGCATCGTCCTTGGTGCATGCTAAGATGTACAAGTGGACGGGTCTCTCCAACTGATGCTTTTCTCCAAGGATTGTGCAGATGGACTTGTTTGTCTTCCCTTTTAAAAGTTTCTCCCTTTTTCCGTCTTCGGTGGCCAGCCTGAAAGAAGAGAAAAAGAAGAATAGTAAGGGTGTTAATGCCAAATAATAAGGGTCTCAATTACATGGTAGCTACAACATGCAAATGAGAAAACAGTAGAAGTACATGGCAAATCAAGAGTGCAAAAATAGGGAAGAGAGTGTGGGCAAGGAGAGAAAATAAAAATTCATGTCAATGTAAAAGTAATACAGGTGTATGCACAAAATTAAGATGCAATGAATGAAATATGCAAATAAATTAAATAAAATAGAATGGAAGTGAAAGAAAATAAGAAAGGAAAAAGAAGGAAATAAGAAAAGATAAGAAAAATAAGGATTAGAGAAGAAAAGATAAGAAAATTGGCTGATCTGGATATTCTGTGCGCCGCTTGTGACGCGGACGCGTGAGTGACGCGGTCGCGTGGTGCGTGATAAAGTCAGGTGACGCGGACACGTGGGTCACGCGATCGCGTGGCCTGTTTTGTGTGATTGCCGCGAGTGCAGCTTCGCGGTCGCGCAACTCTCTGTTCGAAACTCTTTTGCCAAAAATCTGGGTGACGCGATCGCGTGGGGCGTGCGATCGTGTGAATGGCCATCTTTTAAAAACGACGCAGACGCGTGGGGCACGCGTTCACGTGGGGCATGCATTCGCGTGGTGAGGCTTGGGCTTTCAGCACGAGTCCAGCCCAACTCCAGCTCAACTTTCTGCCATACACCCATTTACGTCGATTCCACAGAGCCACGCGTTCGCGTGGGTGACGCGGATGCGTGGGGAAGCTATTTTTCAAATGACGCGGCCGCATCAGCGACGCGGTCGCGTGGATCAGTTTGTGCCATTAGCGCGCCTCCAGCCATGCTTTCGCATGACTTTCTTTTTACTTTCTTTTCTTCACAACGCACATATGGGGGACGCGTCGGCGACGCTGTCGCGTCGCGTGCGAAAATCCCTTTTTTTTTTTGATAATCTTAAAAAAATGCAGAATGCAATGTTAATATGAATGTGATGCAAAACTCCAGGTTCAATAAAATAAAATAAAACTCGAAAACAAATAAAAATAAAAATAAAAATGAAAAAGGAACGATCATACCATGGTGGGTTGTCTCCCACCTAGCACTTTTAGTTAAAGTCCTTAAGTTGGACATTTGGTGAGCTCCCTGTTATGGTGGCTTGTGTTTGAACTCATCCAGGAATCTCCACCAATGTTTGTATCTCCAGTAACCTCCGGGGTCCTAAGCTAAGCATGTAAGCTCTTAAGAAGCTTCAAACATATTCTTAGGCTCCCGGGGTAACAAGTGTCAGAACAGATTCCAGGATCTCAAATCTTGCTTTTACACCCATCTTTTTCGGGATCTGTATTTTTCCAACTAAGTGATAAGTAATTTGAATTCTCACTGCAGCTACCAAACAGCTTCCTAGACCCATTCAATTGAGCTTTACACCAACCTTTGCGTTTAAACTTAAAGCTTCCAACCATAATGAACCTTGCAGGATAGTTCTTACCACTGACCATCTTCCTCTTACTCTTACTGCCACAAAGTGTTCTAAGTTGACCATCCATCTCCAGTAGCCCATATTCAAGTGGAATTAGAATGCTAAGGGATATGAATTTTACTCACTTGAATGTTGTGAAGGATGATGGCAACTTAGAGGGAGGTATTTTTAATGAAATTGCAAGCTCCACTCCCTTTTGCTCTTCTCTGATAATTACCACCTCTTTGCAAGCTTCTTCAATTTCAACCTCTTCCTCTTGGTAGCTTTCTTCCAATTCCATCTCCTCTTCATTGCTTTCCAAGGGCATGGGAGGTTGTGCTTCTTCTTCTTGAATCTCCATTGCTTGATCAACCTTTTCCAAGTCTTCAACTGTGATATGCCTTGGAGGTTGTACACCCTCCTCAGCATCAATTTCAAACGTCTTGGAAGGGGGTTCTATAACTGGACTTTCCCATGGAGGTTCTGCATCTCCTAAGTCTTCAACCACTTCTTCCTCTGCAACTATTATGGCTTCCTCCACTTGTTCCAATACAAAGCCATGTTCCTCATTGTCTGCCGAAGTTTCTAGTGTTTCCTTCATGCTTTGCTCTTCTTTTGATTCTCCACATGTAGCCATGGGAGTTCTTTGAGTGCTCAGATATTGGGAAGCTATTATATTTACTAACTCGCCGAAGGTGGCCGCAAAATTTTGCACACTCTTATTCATCCTTTCTTGCCTTTGAAGAATAACACGAAGTCTGTCATCCATTGGAGGTTGGGGTGGATATGAGGATTCATTGGTTGGGAGAGAGGGTTCATAATAGGAAGGTGGTTCATGAGAATAGTTGTGTTGGAAAGGTGGTGGTTTTGTGTATGGTTCATTTGGCTCATAAGGTGGTTGGTATGGTGGATACGGGTTAGGGTCATATGGAGGTGAATGGTTGTAGGTGGCTTGTGAGTGTGGTGGTTTGAAGCTATGTTGAGAGGATGGTCTATAAGCACAGGGTGGGGCTTGTTGGTAACCACAAGGGGGTCCACCATATCTATCAACTTGGTATGCATTGTTGAGTGGTCCTTGCCCATGATATCTTGGAGGGTGTTGTTGCCTAAAAGGTTGATCAGATCCTCTTGGCTCCATCCATCCTTGACTGTTTTGACCTTGATGCATGTTCCTGCTGTAGCTTCCATTCCTTTCAACATTATTAGAACCAAACTCAAAGCGAGAGGGGTGAGAATTCATAGTTAGTTAATAAAAATTTAAAAACAAAAAAAAATAAAAGTAAATTTGAAAAAAAAATTTGAATTTAAAAATTAAAATTTGAATTTTGAATTTTAAATTTGAAAATTGAAGTTTAAAATTTGAAATTTTTTTTTAAATTTGAATTTTAAATTTTGAAAATTGAATTTTTTTTTTAAATTGAAAATTGAAAGTTGATTTTTTTTTTCGAAAATAAATCAATTTAAAAGCAAATATTTACAATAACCAATAAAAAGGCACACGTTTGCAATTCCCTGGCAATGGCGCCATTTTCATGAGAGGACTTTTGCGTGGTCTAGAAATTTGCGGATAAATCCTCATTGCAAGTATAGTTTCTAAACCTTCAAAAGTCCTTTCATACAAACGTTTTGGTTGTCACAAGTAACAAACCCCTTTGAAATTGATAACCGAGTATTCAAACCTCAGGTCGTCTTCTCAAGGAATTGCAGGGAAGTATGTTCTTATTATTGGTTATGAAGATTGTAAATTGGGGGTTTTGGAAGTAAGGAGGGAATATGTTATATGACAAGTAAAATAAAATAATAATAATAAAATCTCTTGGCAAGGTATAAGAAATTGGAAGTCCAGACTTAGTTGTCCTTATCAATAATAATGAAAGTTGAATCTTAATTCCACTTAGTTGACCTTTACTAAAGCAAAGGAAAGTCAAGGGACAAATTGGTTTGATCTTCGAATCCTATTTATTTCCTAAGAAAAGATTGGGATTATTGAAGTTCAACTCAATTGGCAAGATAACAAGTATCAATTATGCTGTTGAATTGGATAACTCCTGAGTTACTGATTTCTTAACCAAAACCAAAAGGGAAAAAGTAAATCTACTGGAATAAAAATGCCTTCAGATGGGAAGCAATAATCATGTAAATAAAAGAAAGCAATAATAACTGAAATACCTCAAATAATATTAATTCAAAGAAAATCATAACGTGAATGTAGCATAAGCCAAATAGGCAACATAACTAGTATAAGCATTAAAGTATCTGAAAATAAGAGATAAATATAAAGTAAAAGAACATTGAACCTGGGATTGAGAGTTACTCCTAAAACTAAGAGAAATCCTAAATCCTAATCCTAAGAGAGAGGAGAGAACCTCTCTCTCTAAAAACTACATCTAAAACTAAAATTGTGAATATGAAAAGCTTTTGGATGAATGGATGCATTTCCCCACTTTATAGCCTCTAATCTGTGTTTTCTGGGCCGCAAACTGGGTCAGAAACAGCCCAGAATTCGCTGGCTGCAAATTCAAACACGCTGATTTTCGTCACTGCGACGCGGCCGCATGGAGCACGCGGTCGCGTCGCTTAGCGTCAGGGAAAATATGGCATATTATATATCATATCGAAGCCCTGGATGTTAGCTTTCCAACGCAACTGGAACCGCGTCGTTTGGACCTCTATAGCTGAAGTTATAGCCGTTTGAGTGCAGAGAGGTCAGGCTGGACAGCTTAGCAATTTCTCCAACTTCTTGTATTCCTTCCACTTTTGCATGCTTCCTTCCTATCCTCTGAGCCATTCCTGTCCTATAATATCTGAAATCACTTAACACACATATCAAGGCATCTAATGGTAATAAGAGAGGATTAATAATAAGAAAATATAAGATCAAAGAAGCATGTTTTCAATTATAGTACAAAATCAGGAAGGAATTGTAAAACCATGCAAATAGTATGAATAAGTGGGTAAAGAGTTGATAAAATCCACTCAATTGAGCACAAGATAAACCATAAAATAGTGGTTTATCACCCCCCCTCCTCCCAAAAACCGTGACCATAGACCCTTTTAGGTCACTCTTTTTTGAAAAACTGTGACCATAACCCATTTTTGGTCACTGTAAAAAATCGCGACCATAAACCCTTTTAAGTCACCCCCAAAACTGTGACCATAGACCCTTTTAGGCTACCCTCCAAAACCGTGACCATAGACCCTTTTAGGTCACCCCCCAAAATCGTGACCATAGACCCTTTTAGGTCACCCTTTTTTGAAAAATCGTGACCATAAACCCTTTTTGGTTACTGTAAAAAACCGTGACCATCGACTCCGTTTTGGAACTCAATGCCTTGGTTCAATAGAAACTACCTCAAAAGCTGTCTGATCCCGGATGCTTCCTAATTTCCTGTACCATAGGCACCATTACCTTTGAGAAGGCTCTGTGTGACCTAGGGTCAAGCATAAACCTTATGCCATTCTCTGTAATGGAGAGACTGAGAATCTTTGAGGTGCAAGCTGCAAGAATCTCACTAGAGATGGAAAACAAGTCAATGAAAAAGGCATATAGTCTGGTAAAGGATGTCTTAGTAAAGGTTGAGAACCTTTACATCCCTACATATTTCATAATCTTGGATACTGGAGAAGACAAGGATGAATCCATCATCCTTGGAAGACCTTTCCTAGCCATTGCCAATGCCATCATTGATGTAGCAAAGGGAGAGCTGATTCTACAGCTATGGGAGGACCACATCTTGTTCAAGATGCCTAACCCCAACTCTCCCTCTGACAAAAGAGAGGCAGTTGTGCAACACTTAGTGTTCCAAACCTCTCTCTGTGTGCAAAGCTATATAGAGCCCCCAGATACCAATTCTAAGTTTGGTCTTGCCAGCCATTATCAAGCATTGAAAACACTGGTACTAAGAAAAAGGTACCCAAAGGCTGGAGGGACAAGAAGATCCCCAATGAAGGCCTCTCACCTGGCATGAGAGTTGTCTTCACTGACAACCCAGTCATTCCACATACTGTGAACAAGATCCTGTTTCTGAGCATGTGGAACTCATCCATGAGAGCACATGCAAGAAGTGCACTGTAAGGGGCAAAATTCTGAGCCCCTTTCCATCTCTGTAAAGAGCTAACCGTCAAGCTAGTGACGTTAAAGAAGCGCTTGTTGGGAGGCAACCTAACCATAATTAAACTTATTTCTATTTTTTATTAAGTTTATTTCAGTTATATCAGTTTAATTTTTATATTTGTTTAAGTTTGTGATCAAGTGTAGTAGCTACAACAGAAACAGAAACAGTCAGAACTGGAAACAGAATACCCTACAGCAGCTACCTTGCTGGCGTTGAATGCCAGACAAGGGGGCTAGAGTGGGCGTTCAACGCCCATGAGGAGCAGCATTGCTGGCGTTGAACGCCAGCCAGGGAGTAGAGAATAGGCGTTCAACGCCCCAACAAAGGCATAGACTTGGCATTGAATGCCAAGAAGGAGGACCCCAATAGGCATTCAACACCTTGTGAGGAGCATATAGCTGGCGTTGAATGCCAGCCAGGAGCAGGAGTTGGGCATTCAACGCCCACAAGGGGCAGGGAATTTGAATTCCCTAGCCCCTCAGGATCAGTGGGTCCCACAGAATCTCCACCTATCCCACCTTCCTCTCTTATACTTTCATTCTTCCATACACACTCTTCCCCATAAACCTTCAACCAATCACATCCATATCTCTTCCTAAAACCATCATAACTCCCACCAACCCCATACCCACTTCAAATTCAAAATTTCCCACCTAATTCCCACCCATTCATTCATACCCTACCCTAATTCACCCCTATAAATACCCCTTCTTCCAACCCTTCATACATACACCATTCATACACTAAAGCCCCACTTGGCCGAATTCTCCTCTCCCCCTTTCTCTACCAAATCTCTTCTTCTTCTACTCTTTTCTTCATATCTTGCTCGAGGACGAGCAAAGCTTTTAAGTTTGGTGTTGGAAAACCCTTACTTTTTTTCTTTCCATTCACACTTATGGCACCCAAAGTCAGAGAATCTTCTAGAAAGAGGAAAAGGAAAGCAATTGCTTCCACCTCCGAACCTTGGGAGATGGAGAGATTCATCACCAAAGCTCATCAAGACCACTTCTATAAAGTAGTGGGAAAGAAAAGGGTAATTTCCGAAATCCTCTTTATGCTAAAAAAGAATGAGTACTGGGAGATCCGACGAGAAATCCGAAGGAGAGGTTAGGAAGTCCTAACCAATCCTATTCTAGAAGTTGAAATCTTGATGGTACAAGAGTTATATGCTAATGCATGGGTCACTAAAAATCATGACACTAGTGTGAACACACATCCCAAAAATTGGAGCACCATGGTCCGAGGGCGACCCTTGGATTTCAGCCCAGAAAGTGTAAGGTTGGCGCTCCATTTGCCAATTATGCAAGGAGACCCACATCCTTACAATAGGAGAGTCAATTTTAATCAGAGGCTGGAACAAGTCCTTTCAGACATATTTTAGGAAGGAACTCAAAGGAAAAGGGGTACTCGAGGCAACCCAGTCCAACTAAGAAGGCTTGACCTCAAGCCTGTAGCTAGAGGATGTTGGAATTTATCCAACGCTCTATCATCCCTACTAGCAATCAGCCAGAAATGACCATTGACAGAGCCATCATGATTTATTGCATCATGATTGGAAGTGAGGTGGAGGTACATGAGGTGATACCTCAAGAGTTGTAAAAGAAAGTTGAAAAGCCTTCCACCTTAGCAAGGTTGGCATTCCCCGACCTTATCTGTCACTTATGCAATTCAGCCAGAATTGTCATAGAAGGAGACATCCCCATTGAGGAGGACAATCCCATCACTAAGAAGAGGATGGAGCAAACTAGAGAGGCTACACATGCACCTCAACAAGAGCATATGGAGCTGCCTCAACAAAAAATCCCTGAGATGCCTCAAGGGATGCATTTTCCTCCCCAAGGCTATTGAGGCCAAATGCATACTTCTCTAGGAGAATCAAGCTCCAACATGGATCAACTAAGGATGGGACATCAAGAGCACTCCACCATCCTCTACAAAATAAGAGAAGATCAAAGAGTCATGAGGTAAGATCAAAGAGCTATGAGGGAAGAACAACAAAGGCAGGGGCGTGACATAGAAGAGATCAAGCGGTCCATTGTCTTCTCTAGAGGGAGCAGCAGTCGCCGTCACTAATGTGGATCCGTTCCTTTTATCTCCTGTTTGCTTAAGTTATCTTTTCTATTTTCCATGTATTTTATCTTACTGTCTATTTTTAGTGCATGATCATATTTATCTATGTCTTAAGGCTATGAAATATTCCATGCATCTCACACCTTGCTTGAAAGAAAATTTTATTTGGAAAACAAAAGTAAGATGCATAAATTTCGAGTTATATAATAAGAATAGTTCAATTATTTGATGTGGTGGCATTGCGTTTATTTTCTAAATGCATAAATGAACAGTGCATATTTGATGTTGGAGTTGAGAATGTTGGCTCTTGAAAGAATGATGATAAAAGTGAAGTATTATTGGTGATCTGAAAAATCCAAAAATTGATTCTTGAAGCAAGAAAAAGCAGCGAGAAAAAAAAAGAGAAAGAAAATGGCGAAAAAAAAGGAAATAAAAAGAAGAAAAAGCCAATAGCTCTTTAAACCAAAAGGTAAGAGCAAAAAGCCAATAGCTCTTTAAACCAAAAAGCAAGAGCAAGGATCCGAGGCTTTGAGCATCGATGGTTAGGAGGGCCTAAAAGAAATAAAATCTTAGCTTGAACAGTTCAAATGAGCTGCTTCCCTAACTATATGATTGTGGTGTGAAGGTGTCAAGTGAAAAGCTTGAGACTAAGCAGTTAAAGTCGTGATCAAAAGCAAAGAGTGTGCTTAAGAGCTCTGGACACCACTAGCTGGGGATTCTAGCAAAGCTGAATCACAATCCGAAAGGGTTCACCCAGTTAAGTGTCTTTGGCGTTTATGTATCCGGTGGTAATACTGGAAAACAAAGCGCTTAGGGTCACGGCCAAGACTAGTTTATCTCATTTTCTGTAATTCTTAGTTAGCAGATTAGTATATATAGGAGAAGATCAACCATGTTTAGGATCTCTCCAGAATATCTTATTTTTGAACATTACTTTCTGTACCGTATGAGTTACTAACCTCCTATCGTTAAGGTTAGGAGCTCTGCTGATTCTTATGGATTAATAATATCACTATTCTATTTCAAACTATGCTTGATTCTATTCTAAGATGTATCTTCGTTCTTCATCCTAACGAATTGGGAGTGTAACTTGACCGTCATCCCTATTCACATGGGTTCTTGCGAGTCCTTGATGGGATATTTCTGAACCACAAGCTTGATTATACATCTCTTAGACGGCTAATCCACGGCTTTGTTTGGGACTTCTCGAGACATCAGTTAGCTGAGGTGCGGGGAGATTAGGGCCTTTGTGGTATAGGCTAGAACCAAGGAAGTAGTATTCTCTGATCTGGAAGATCCGACCTTGTCTGTGGAGTTTTGAGTAGGATCACCAAGGGAATGGACTGCTAGAGTTTCACCCCCGTTTAGATTGGATGACCACTAACCCGGCCTTTGATCTGAAGCAAAGGAGATTAATGACTGCTTACCCGGGGTTAATCATATACATCCTGCTATGGAATGAATCAATCAGAATTTGGGGTAGATGGTGAGAAAAGTTGATCCAGAAGGAAGTAGCATCTCTGAAGCCTCAACCATTCTATCACCATTGATTTCACACCTATCTAGTAACATTTTATTTATTTATCTGTTTTATGCGTTTTCTCGTGACAACTATATTTTCTATTTTCCTGACTAAGATCTGCAAGGTATCCATTCCTTGCTCAAACCAACCATCTACGTGGGATCGATCCTCACTCACCTGAGGTATTACTTGGACGACCTGGTATACTTACCGGTCTATCTGTGCGAAACGTACGGAGTCAGATTCATGCTACCAACCACAAAATCTATGGACATTCCATCAACGAATGCTACGATTCGAAGAATGTCATAAAAAAGCTAGCCAGAGAAGGCCGACTAGATAGATACATGGCTGACAGATCACACGACCCAAGGAAGAAAATGAGGGAAGAGGAAGGAGGACGATAAGAGCGTCCACCACAGACCCCAGAGTAACACATACACGTGATCAATAGGGGATTCACTAGAGGAGGAATGTCAAAATTATCACAGAAGAAGCACCTCAAAGAGTTGTACCAAGTCATGGAAGATAGCAGACTGCCCGACTTACCCACCATCTCGTTCACTAAAGAAGATGCTCAAGGGATAACAGTTGGGCATGACGATCCCGTGGTGAAAATAATGATCCTCACAAACGCCAACCTCCATAGAACCTTGATAGATTAGGGTAGCTTAGCAGACATTTTGTTCAAACCCTCCTTCGACAAACTCCGGCTGGAAGAAAAGGATCTAAAGGAATACCTCAACAACCTCTTCAGACTGGAAGACATGCCAATCTGACATCTTGGATACATTTCCTTGTACACTACCTTTAAAAAAGGTGCAAGGTCGAAGAGGTTCGGCATTGTTTATATTGTGGTTCACATTGCCTCGACATAAAATTCCCTAATAGGTCGAAAAACCTTGAACCGACTTGCAACTGTTGTCTCCACACCTCACCTCTGTATGAAGTTTCCCACAGCAGAAAGAATTGCCACTATTAAAAGGGATCAGAAGCTACCACATAAGTGCTACAATGAAAGTTTTAATTTAAAAGTCAATCTTGGAAGCAAAGAGGTCAACACAATTGAACTGGGCAGAGTCCAAACTCGAGAAGAACTACACCCCCATCCAGGAGGCAAAGTGGAGGAAGTACAAATCGAAGAACAACCTGAAAAAACAACAAACATAGGGGTTAACTTGGAGGAAAATATGAAAGAACAACTCATTAATCTACTAAGAAGAAACTCCGACCTCTTCACCTAAAAAGCCTCCGACATGCCTAGCATAGACCCCGACCTGATGTCCCAGAAACTCGTAGTGTAAGTACCGCGACTAATTAACCGTTTAATTAAATAATATTGCCCAAAATAGGATCCAAAAATTTACAATGAGAATTGGAGGATTTAAATATGATTTTTGAACTCGATAGATTTTTCTGAGTAAGAAAATGTATTTTCTGCGAAAAACTGAGTAAAATTGCGAACCGGCAGCCGAACCGGTCAAACTGATTTAAGTTTGTCCGGTACTATGCTGGAATAATTAAAAACATTAGAAAACCTCAGAAAAATATTAGAAATAAAAAATCGGGCATTTAATTTAAAGGTTTGGCCCAAAGTTTCGCTAAACGAGCTAAAAATACTAACGGGTTGGACCGGGCCCAAGTTGGGCCCAACCCTAACATATATAAGTTCATTAAATGAACCCATTCAGCACACTACATACACAAACACAACACATGCAGCTGAAAAGGGGAAGAAGGAGAGAAACCCCCCATTGTTACTATTCATCTTCAACTTCCCAATCTCATAACTTGAGCTACGGAGCTCCGATCCTCACGGAGAGCTCTAAAAAAATCCACCCAGGAACTGATAAGGAAATCACTAAATATCTCTCAGTTCTTTCTTCCAAAAATTTGAAATTTTAGGGTTTTGTATTGAGTGAAATTTTGTGATTTTGGGTATTTAGGTACACTCTAGCTCTTGATTATTATTGGGTTTTGCCCTAATCATCATTTGGTAAGGTGAGTAAACTCAAATCTCTTGCGGTTTTGTGGATTTGATAAACCCTAGGTTGAATTATTATAAATTATGTGTATATAGATTGAGATTGAGATTGTTGGCATTTAATTGGAGCTTTGGAGTGATTGTTGATGCTTGTTGGAGTTGGTTGGTGACTTAGTTGTGGTTGGAAGCATGAATCTCACTCAATTTGGATTTTTGTGCATATTGGGAATCAGCCAAGGTATGGGAGCACTAGCACACTTTGTGCACGTACACAACCAACGAAGTTCTGCAAGCTGTGCGCACGCACAGCCTTGTGCTCACGCACACGTTGGAAGGTGCATTCTGTTGAGGGCATTCGCATGCCTTGTGCGAGCAAACAGAATTGAAAAATTTTAGGCTTGTGCGTACGCACACCTCTATGCGTACGCACACATTTTGAAAATCTTCCTGGGTGTGCGCACACACAACCCTGTACGTACGCACATGCCCTGTTTTTCAACTAAAATAATGTTTTTAATTGTTTCACCTTCCCAACAAGCTTGTAAACATCTGTGACACCTATTTAAGACTTTTTGGCTTGTTTTTGGATGCTAAAACATAGAGAAGGTCTTGGGTGGAATTATTTGGTATTACCTTGAAAGGTTAGAGAACGGAGGCTTAGGTTTTTGGTGTACTGAGGATGGGTTTGGTGGAGAGAGAAGGAAGAATAATATATGAATTGAGAAACTGATGAACTAATGAGTTCGGAATGGAAATTATGAATTGACAGTGGTTGAGATGAGTCGAGAACTTGGAGTTGCATTGATGAATCGTTGGTATACTGAAATGATGAATTTTTGAAAAACCACTGATGTAATATTTTTAAATTGAGATTGTTGAGACGCTATGCGCCCGGCAGGGATGGTGGTTGGATCCCGCCTGTCGAGGTAGCGGCGGCGGCATAAGAGATTGTTTCTAGTTTTTATTCTTATTCTCTCTTGCTATCATGAATTCTCATCCTTTTGGCTATGAGTTTGGTTCAAACTATGTTGTAGGAAGAGGAGATTTCAATGAGAATAGGCATCAAGGATGGAACAATCAAAGGTGGGAGGAGCCTCAAGCATATGCTCAATCTTCATGGCAACTGCCTCCTCCGGCTTCGTATAGGTATAATTCCACTCCTTATGCATATCAATCTAGTGGATGTGGTAGTCCTTATTGTACTTGTCAATAACCACCACATGCCTATGAGCCTCATCCTCAACATAGCCCTCAACCATACTCACAAGCCCCTCTTCACCAAATGCCTTCCTATGACCCTTATCCATTATATAACCAATCACCCTTACCTCATCCTTGTGACCATTATGTTAGAAAATCCTTAGAGCCACTACAAGTCCAACATCAATACTCCCAAGAACCACAAATTTCATATACACCTCCATATTTTTACCAAGAAGAACCACCATCCTATCATGACCCCTTCCTCTAAAATAATGAACCCTCCTATCCACCCCAAGCCCCAATGGATGATTCTCTCACTTTGCTACTTCAAGGACAAAGAGAAATGCAAAGGGAGGTGCTAGAATCCACGGTCGCCTTGATCGAGGTGGCAAATAGATTCGCCTCTCTATGTTTGAGCACTCAAAGAACTCCCATTGCTACATATGGAGAATCAAATGAAGAGAATAGTATGAAGGAGAGGTTACAAACTCCGGTGGAGAATAAGGAGTGGGATTTTGTATTAGAACAATTAGAGGAACCGATGATTGTTCAAGAAGAAGAAGAAGTGGTGGAAGACTTAGGAGATGCAGAACCTCCATGGGAACTTAGAGTGGAAGAAAACCCCTCCAAGAAGATTGAAGTTGATGTTAAGGAGGAAAGTGCACAACCTCCAAGGCATATTCTATATGAAGACTTAGACGGGATAGAGCAAGAGTTGAGTTCCCTTGGTGATAAAGATCAAGCATCAAAACTTCTTGGTGGTGAATCCTTTGACATTGAAAAACCTTCTCCCGGTAAATTTGAAAGTGTTGTGGAGGTAGATTTTTCTCATCCTCCCATTTATGATTTGAGTGATGGAGAAGAGTTGGATGAAATTGATGAACAAAGGTTTGAATTTAAAAAGTCTTGTGAGGCGGTGGAGGTCCTTAGAAAAAGAAGGACGGGAGTTGAAAATGCTTTGTCAAGATCTTTGGAAGCTTCTTTGCCTAGGTTATCTTCTATTCCTACATTTGAGTGGATAAAAGTTATTTCTATTAGTTTCATTGTCCCACTCGAATATGGCTTGTGTAACAACCCTGATTTTCGAGTACATGAGATCTTTTCTGAAAGTACGGATTTCTCCGGAAGATCAGTAAAGGGAACACCTCTGCTATATCATCAAGCATCTCAATCCTAATTATCATTATGTCATCCTTAAGCTAGAACCTCCTCTGAGGCAAGCTTGATAATGCAATCGCGAAGAACCTAGTTTTTGAACCGTATCGGTTGGCAGTTTTGATTCTGATTTTCGTAAATAGTCTCTGTTTGATGAATCGGACTCGATTCATGAGAGGAGAGAGATAATAGTATAATATTATCATTATATTAGTATAAGAATATGCTTGAATGATATTATAAGGTTACCTGGTCTGTTTTTGTTAAAAATAGAAAATCGGTTTAACCGGGTTTACGGTTTACTGGTGCAGCTTAGCACCAGCACTCTCTGATGAATTTAGCAATGCTGAGGCCTCATTATACATGTTCTATTCTCATAATAAATATATTACTAGTGTCATTTATGCTAGTAGCTCAGAAAAAAATTTTTAGAGATGTTTTTACGAGTGTTCCGGTACACCTAGTTTAATAGTTGTACACCAGAGATATTTTAATATTATTTTAATCCACCTCCAAGCCAACCAATCACAACTCACCTTACACCCCCAAGAACTCCAAGGCTGTCTCATTTCATCGTTTTGGCCAAAAATAACAAGAGAGAAAAGAGAGAAACTTTCATGAACACTTAATCTTCAAAGCTTGATTTCTTCTGAACTAAAACTCAAATCAAAACTCCGATTTTACCAAAATGATCCTCTCTTCTTCCTCTACATAACCATGTAACTTATCAAGGATGGAAATAAGGTGAGATGGCTGTCTCCCTCCCATTTCAATTCGGTTTTCAAGGAAAACCATGCAAAACATGTGTTTTCTTGATGTTCTTCCTTAGGAATCATGCTTAACTTGACTTGAGGGCCAAGAAACGTGAATTTCCAGCAAGTCTAAGGTGAGATATCTCTTCCTAACATACTGAGTGAGATTTGGTCAGTTGAGAGTTTTTGGATTTAAAGTTGTTCTTGATGTGATTTAGGAGGAAAAAGGGCTTAAGGACCACTTGAAAGTTTAACCGAATTAGGAGCAGCAAAACCAGGTAGGGTGTCACGAAATTAATCTTGATTATTTGTGTTTGAGTGGTGTGAATGTTGTATTATTTGGCTGTGCTAAAAATTGGTTGCATATATGACTGATTCTTGGTGAAAATTTGGTGAAATTTTTTGATGAAATTTGATGAAATTCAAGCTTTAAAGTTCATGTTCTTGGGCAGCTGGAAAAATGAAACCCTAAGCATAAATTGAGGTTCAATTGGTGTTGAAATCATGTAGAAAAGATGGGGTTTTAGTGGCTGCAATTTTATTTTGAATTATGGTAAAAATCGGTTGCTGAAAAGACTGAAAAACGGGTAAAAACAGAGAAAGAATCTGAAGAATTTATGAAGAACATGAAGAACACTTTGAGTGTGGTGAAGAACATTGAAGAACACCTTTTAGATCTTAGAAAGGGCAAGGGAGTAAAATTTTTGGTGTTTAAGGGGTTATATGGTAATTTTTGGAAGTTAGGGTGGTAAAAGTAGAAATATTAAAAGTTACGGGTGGTAAAAAGTGAATTTTAAAGGTTAAAGGTTAAAGTAAAGTTAATTTTCGAAAATTTAATAATAAAATAATAAATAATAATAAAATATTAAATAATAATATTTAATTAAAAATAATATTTTAATAAAAATAATAAAATAATGCAGAAAAGGCAGTTTTCTGTAAAAGCTTTAGAAAGACAACTTTAAGCGCAGAATCTCATAATTACCTTCATAAAACACTTAGGGAGTGGTAAGAACATATTAGTGAGGCAAAGATAAAAGAAAGATAAAAATTTGAAGAAAAGATAAAAACTAAAGAAAAGTCTGTAAAGTTTTAATAACAGAAAAACAGACAGAAATTAGTGAACGAACTAGGGCAACATAGTTAGTCCTTGAGTTGCGACTAGGGTTAGGTATAATATGAAAAGTTAAACCGTTTCAGTATAGACTTAATGAACCTATACTTGGGACTGGCAAACTATTCATACCGAAATTTACATAAACTTTAAATACATACGTTAAGCAGAGAAATCAGAGCAGAGTAGAGAAACACAGAAAACAGAGTAACCAGAATAAAGTAAAGAGATAAAGAGAAAAAGAGTAACATAGATACAGATGAAAAGAGTAATCAGAGAAGAGAAAAGAGATACAGAGAACAGAGTAATTAAAACAGAGTAAAGAGATATAGAGAAAAGAGAAACCAGAACAGAGTAAAGAGATATAAAGAGAAAAGTAATATAATAAAGAGATATTAATATATATTAGTTGCTTGATGCAACCCAGAGCTATATTTAATATATATTAGTTGCTTAATGCAACCCAGAGCTTCGGTAGGGAAACTAAGTTACCTACAACTATTTTCCGCTTCCCCAGAGCAGAGTAGAGTATATATATATTTTCCTGCAGTAAGCAGAGGCTATCTCAAATGAGCGGCTATTATTATATGCGCATTTATTTAGGAACGGAAAATCGTATTTGGGAAATCGGGATTACTCCGGACCGGATAAATGTCGGGATTGCGGGCAGCCAACCGACACATGAGCTCATGGCCTGCGCTAGGGCTAGACATGCATCATTCTTGTCTGCGCATCATTCTCTGTTGCATTCCTTTCTGTGTGTGATCTACTTCTTTATGTTTGTCTGCTCGTATGCTATTTCTGTGTTTTATTTTCTTGTATTCTTTGTTTGTGTTCTGCTTTTTGTTGTCTCTACTTTCTCGTTCTATCTTTATCTTCTGTTTACTGCTTCACTATATTATGTTACTCGTCTACTAATCGACCCCAAATAAATGAATGTAACTAATAACCCCGACCCTACTAAGAACTCCCCAGTTCTTACCCCTTCTCTCACCCTTTCCCCTTCAGATGGAAGTAAGAGTACCTTACCATAGTTCGCTGAGGACCGTTCGCAAGAAGAGGATTCTGCTCTAGATAGTCTTCTTAGTCTAGGGTGATTATCGTTCTCTGATTATATGTATATACTGTGAGACCAGCCAACGTCTGCACCCCGTTCCTAAGCGCACTTTAACCTAAATCCTGTGTACGAGATTCCTATTGTGTGGCTACTTCATGAGGTACCAGAGACACGTCCTATAGAAAATTCTGATCGTGTAGAGGAGTAGCAGATGATGTTCTATCTTTTGATGACATTCCACTTGACTTGAGTTTTGAAGACCTAGAACGTACTTTCCCTCGCTTTAGTAGTTTAGAGGGACTAGGTGAGTATAGAGTCTAGGCTAGCCTAGGTGCCAGCTTAGGGACCTCTTGAACAGGTCAGGACCTGGGATGTTGTATGTACATATATGTATATAGATATTATTTAGCTATATCTAGGGGTGTTCTAACTAACAGTCTATATGCTAATAAAGGCTGAGTCACCGAATGTTATCAACTACTTGTGACGTATTTTTGTGTGGTTGTTTATAACTGTTTTATCTGTTATTACTTGTGAATTGATTTTAAATGATTCTGCCTATTAATCCAAACATTTTCAAAAAAAAAAAAATATACACCACGCAAATTAACTACGCGTTTAACAACGAATCAGGCTCATATGATAAATAATAGATAATAATTAGGAAGACAAATTGATAGCACTCAGTTTTCGGTATGATCTAGACATATTAAAAATTGGGTCGTTACAGCTTGCTTGAAATGGATGGACAACTTAGGAAACTTTGTGGGATTAAGCGCAAGAGAAGAATGTTAGGTACAAAGGTTGGACTAGTGCTCAATTGGAGGGGTCTAGAAGGAGATTTTGGTGCTTCATTGAGAATTCATCTTGCTCTACACTCGGTTGGATTAATGATGATCAATTTAAAGACGGGTGTCAAAACAAAGTGTGGGATCCCAGATCGCACAAGGAGAATCAATTTTGGGAGCTCATGGTTTGTGAAGAACTCCATCAAAGCTTGAAGATATTAATTTTGAAGAATGGAGCTTATTGGAGACTCAAGCGTTGGTGGATGTTCACGGATAGCTTCAAGCACAAGCCACCTTGATGAAGAGTTCCCCAAAAGTCTAACTTAAGGACAATAAACAAAAGTGCTAGGTGGGAGACACCCCACCATGGTAACATCTTTCCTTTTTCCCTTTTGTACATATTGGTAGAATTGGTTTAATTTCATGTTTTGATTAGTTTATTGAGTTTAGTTAGTAGTTTGGTATGTTAAATAAGGTTTTATGGTGTTTTGGTAGCTGTTTGGAGGTTTGAAATGCTTGGTTTGTGATGACAAGTCATCTTAGCCTATTTTAGCTAGTCTTTTTCTTTTGTTTTCATTAGAATTATGCACTTTCTTGAGCTACAAGCAAGCTAATTGAGTAGATTTTCATGTTTCCCTTGATTGAACCAACCATATATGAATTCATGCCATTTCATGAGGTTTTGTGCTATATTTGTTGCATATTATGAAAGAATGAATATCTCATGATTTTGAGCATAGCTTTGATTAGTTTGGTTGATTAATGATAGGAGAAGAAAGCTTGGAGAAAGGTTGAAGCAAAGAGGAATGGCTAGAAGTGAAGAATGGAAGTTGAACCTGGAGGCATGACGTTAGCCCCAACGTTAGCCCCCTAACTTGGAGGCTAACGTTGGGCATGAAGTTTACTCCCTGGGCTCCCCACGTTTGAGCCAACGTTAGCCCCCTAACTTGGAGGCTAACTTTGGCACATGAACATGCAAGGAAGAGGCCAACGTTAGCTCCAACGTTAGCCCCCTAACTTGGAGGCTAACGTTGGAACTTGAGAGTTTCTTCCCTGGGCCAGCCAACGTTTGCGCCAACGTTAGCCCCCTAACTTGGAGGCTAACGTTGGCACCTGAATTACAAAGGGGGAGAAGGCCAACGTTTGCGCCAACGTTAGCCCCCTAACTTGGAGGCTAACGTTAGCGCCACTAGCACTAAACAAGGCCAACGTTAGGGTCAAAGTTAGACCCCTAACGTTGGCACCAACGTTCATACCAGTAGAATGTTGCTTGCTGCTATGAAAAGTTGGAGCCAAAGTTAGACCCCTAACTTTGGCTCAAACGTTAGGTCCAACTATGGCTAACTTCAAAACCGGTTCTATTGGTTCACTTTGGTTCTTCTTCAAACTTCAAGAGCAATCAACCAAGGCCTCTTTCAACCCAATTTCACCAAGAACAAAGGCCCAACTCAAGGCTTGAAGATCATTTTGGAAAGTGTATAAATAGGATAGAATTCAAGTTATTCAGAGAGCTTTCCTTTTAGAATTTTCAATATAGTTTTCGGAGAGCTTTCCTTTTAGAATTTTCAATATAGTTTTCGGAGAGCTTTTGAACTTGAGTGAACTTTAATTTCTTTGTTTCCATTGCTTTTAATTTCATTTTACTTTTGTCTTGGATCTTGGATTGGAGAGTTGAAGAAATTCTGTTTCAATCTCAATCTTAGATCTCTCTGTTTCCTTTACTGTTAATTGAATTAGCATTTCTGTTTCTGTTACTTGATCTTCATCTCTTTTCTTTGCAATTTACAATTTCCTTGCTATTGTTCTTGTTGGATCTAGGAAGGCATTGAGATCTAGACTTGGTTTTCTAGTCTCTGGGTCCTGAGATCTGAATTTCTCATTTCAATTCCCTGTTTACTGCTTCTTATGTTCATTTACTCTTCTGCTTTATTTCCGGTTCAGTCCCAATTCCCTTGCCCTCTTCTGTTTGATGCAATTTAGTTTTTCCTTGTTTAAATTCTGCAAATCCATTCCCCAATTCCCTTTACATTTCAAGCAATTTATATTCCTTGCACTTTAAGATTCCGCAATTTACATTTCTTGCACTTTAAGTTTCTGCCATTTAATTTCTTGTTCTTTAAGTTTCAGCAATTTATTTCTTGTTCTCTTTACTTCAATGCAATTTACATTCTGCAAATCACACAATCATCAACCAAATCTTGATTCGCTTGACTAAATCAACCACTAAACTAAAATTGCTCAATCCTTCAATCCCTGTGGGATCGACCTCACTCCCGTGAGTTTTTATTACTTGATACGACCCGGTACACTTGCCAGTTGGATTGTGATGTTTAGTGAGAGATTCGTTTCTCACCAAAATATCTCATCAGTTTGGTGCAAGAACATAGAAAAATTTTGAAAAACAGAGCACCAACCCACGCGTACGCGTGACCCAAGTTTTTTCGAAAATCCACGCGCACGCGTCACCCACGTGTACGCGTGGATTCAAAAATTTTACCTCCCAGCCAAAAACCCGAGAGTTGTGCGTGAAGTGTGCGAACTTTGTGCCTTCACTCACGTGTACGCGCAACTCACGCGTACGCGTGGCACCCATTTCACCATCACCACGCGTACGCTGTCGCTACACGCGCACACGTGGATTGCCTGTTTCATCACTCTTCTTTTCTTCTCTTCTATCCATTTCTTTCCTTCTTTCTCTTCTTCCATTCTCTTAACCCTCATCCAACACTACCAAATACCATTAACCATTAGCTAGTTTAGTTAGTTAGCAATTTAGTTAGTTTTATTTTTGTTTAATTTTCTATTTTTCATAATAAGTGTTGGATTATTGATTTTGTTTACTATATATTGCTACTTATTACTAACCGAAGTATTTTAGCATAATCATTGTTGTTATTCGTTGTGGGATTCTTTGTTGAGGTTACAAATTGTTACTTGGTGTGAGTTTTAATGCTTAATGTTTGTGTATACCAAGTGAATGACATTGCCTTGAAGCATGTTAAATCTTTTGAATTGCATGATTTGGCCACCATGTGATTTGAATCCTCTTTTTTAATTAGGTAATTTCTTGATGGATGTTATGCATTTATCTTAATGCAGTATGTTTCTTGATCATATGCATCCACATGTTTTTGGCTTGAATGCTTTCATGCTTCTTTATTGCTTGTTTGGTTGACATATACCACGAGTTTAGAGCATCTCAAGCACATTAGGATGAGTGAAGTACATACTTTCTTTGTGTAACTGTGACATAGTTCTTTTTATGTTAGTGTATGTTCTAGACTGCATGCATCTTAGAACTCACACACCTGTTTTATTAATGTCACACATTGGGTCACTCACTCAATTCTAGTGATTATTACCTCATTCCAACAATGTATGCTTCCTTGCTTTTGCATTTACTTTCCTTACTATCCTGTCTTTTATTTTCAGGATGAGTCATTATAAGCTAAAATAGAAGCGGGACAAAGAACATGCAGCAACCGGTTGGCCTACCAGCTGAAGGTGGCAATCCGGAGAGTGGCCATACCCCATTGCTCATCTTTGCATGCACCATGGACGGTGCAAACTTTTAAGTGTGGGGAGGTCGTCCGACCAGTCGGCATTCTTGGGTGACAAATTTCTAATCCCAATACTTTTGCATTTCATTTTTTAGGTCTTTTAGGATTTTTAGTTCCATTTTCTTATTTTTGCATATATATAATATTAAGCTTAGTCAAAATAATGAATTTTTCAAGAAATTTATCTATAGGGCACCCCAATTGATTTGAGTAAAAATTTTTCATTGAACTTGCTTGAATTATATCTTGTGGAACATGTTTTGAGCTAAGAACACAAGCATGTGAGTTTTGAGCCTAATTGTGTGGTTATATCTTATAACCACTTATCTTCCTTCTTGTGTGCATTATTCTCTCTCTATGATTATGATCTTTGATTTGTTTGATTCTTTATGTTCATTATTTTGTGTAGACATGCATTTATATGATTGAGGCCATTATTTCATTTAGCTCATTTACCCAAATAGCCCTACCTTTTATCTTCCATTGTTAGCCAACTTTGAGCCTACGATTAATCCACTTTGTTCTAATATTAGCACATTACAAGACTTAAAGCAAAAAATAATAAATATCCTTTATTTGGATCTTTGATTGGCTTAGGCTAGTGAGTGTGTATATCATTCAAGTGTGGAAAAACTTGGGACATTGGTTGAGAAGGTGTGTTTTGTATTTTCATTGAAGATCTTGGGAATCGGGTACATACTCATGTGTCAATTAGATGTAAAACCATATGTATTGATACTTTTGTATATATCTTGGTTTTTAAAAAGAAAAAAATGAGAAAATAAAAAGAAAAAAAATATATATCAAAAAAGAAAAAATAGAAAAAGAAAGAAAAAGAAAAATAATAAAAAAGGGACAAAATGTCCCAAAGTAACGTCCAATAATAATCAATGCATATGAGTTGTGATCAAGAAAAGAATGCATGTGTGAAAAAGTGAAGAATGGGTAGTTAGGTTAGCTTTGAATTTTTATAGGTTGTTATATAGGTTAGGTGGGAAGTTTAAGCTTATCAAAGATTCAAATTTCAAGTCCACTTAGACATATGCATCCTACCTTGACCCTAGCCCCATTACAACCTATGGAAAGTCCTCATTATAATTGTATACATGCATGAAATAATTGTTGATTGTTAGATGAAAAATAAATCTTGGAAAGCATGATTAGGGGAGAATTGAGTGAATCAATCCCTATACACTTGAGAGATTAGAGCGGATACACATCCGGTAAGGGTTCGATTGCTCAATTACCTATTTCCTCCTATGATCATCTTTTCAATGGTGGTTTGGCTTGGTTGTTAATACCCTTAGCCCTTATGCTTATATTGGTTTTCTTGAGAATTGATTTATTTTGACCAAGTAATTGCATTCATTTAGATAGTTGCATTTAGATAGATTGCATATAGTTAGTTTACATTTGAATAAATGATGATACCCTTGTCTCTTTCTTGAGTTAAGCATGAGGACATGCTTGGTTTAAGTGTGGGGAGATTTGATGCACCACTATTTCGGTGCATTCTATGCTGAATTTAGGAGATTTTATCACCCTTTTCCCATATTTATTCCATGAAATGGCATGGTTTCATAGTTTCCTCCTAATTTGTGCTCAAGAGTGAAAACATGCTTTTTAGGCCCTTAATTGGTTAATTTTAATTCACCTTTGATTCCACTAGATGTCTTGATGTGTGTGTTACTAATTTCAGGTTCAAAAGGCTAGGAATGGATCAAAGGAATGAAGAGAAAAGCATGCAAGGTGGAGGAACCATGGAAAATTAAGGATTTGGGATGCATTCATCGACGCGCACGCGCAGCAGACGCGCACGCATGAATTGGAAGTCGCGTGGCGACGTGTACGCGTACATGACACATACGCGTGGAAGCAAAATTGCCAAGCGACGCAAGCTTATTGTGAAATTCTATACCATCAAAAATCTGTTCATCAGGTCACATGGTGTGCAAAGCAGGAATAGCGGTGGATCCTTTGAAAGTAGAGGCGGTGATGGAGTGGGAAAGACCAACGATGGTGATGGAAGTCAGAAGTTTTTTGGGCTTAGCCGGATATTACCGGAGATTTATTGAAGGATTTTCCCGGATTGCCCTACCGATGACCAAGTTGACAAGGAAGGAGGCGCCGTTTGTGTGGACATCAGAATGTGAAGAAAGTTTTCAGACCTTGAAACAAAGGTTAACTTCAACGCCTCTTTTGATTTTACCGGAACCGCATGAACAGTTTGAGGTGTATTGTGATGCATCACTGAAGGGTTTGGGTTGCATGTTGATGCAACACCAGAATGCGGTGGCATACGCATCGCGTCAGCTGAGACTGCATGAGGTAAATTACCCAACTCATGACTTGGAATTAGCGGCAATTGTGTTTGCATTGAAGATTTGGAGGCACCACTTGTACGGAGTGAGGTTTAGCTTCTTTTCTTAACATACGAGTCTCAAGTATATCTTTGATCAGAAAAAGCTCAATATGCGTCAGAGGAGGTGGATGGAGTTGCTAAAGGATTATAATTTTGAATTGAGTTATCACCCTGGGAAGGCGAATATGGTGGCGGATGCATTGAGTTGGAAGTCTTTAACAGTAGCTTGGATGAGAATCAAGGAAGAGGAGTTAGTGGATTAGTTTGTGGATCTTAAGCTAGATATTGGTGAAGTTGCCGGAAGAGCTTGTTTGAATCAGTTACAGATTTCAAGTACATTTAAAATAGAGATTCAGAGGTCTCAGCAAGATAAGCAAAAGCTTCAACAATTATTTCAACCAATTGGTAAGAAGAGGCATGGAGAATTCACTAGGGATGGTGAAGGAATTTGGAGGTATAAAGGGAGAATTTGTGTGCCGAATGTCGGGAGTCTGAGACAAGAATTGTTGTCGGAAGCTCACAAAAGTGGGTTTCCATTCACCCAGGAAGTACGAAGATGTACTATGACTTAAAGAAGATGTTCTGGTGGCCTGGGATGAAAGGTGATGCAGCTACAGTTGTGTCTAAGTGCCTGACTTGTCAGAAGGTAAAGATAGAGCATCAAAAACCGTCAGGAATGTTACAGCCACTTGATATTCCTCAGTGGAAGTGGGAAGGAATTGCAATGGAATTTGTGACTGGTTTACCAAGGACTAGGTCAGGATTTGATACGGTTTGTGTGATCGTGGATCGCTTAACCAAATCCGCTCATTTTCTGCTTATCCGAGTAAACTATTCTATGGAGGAATTGGCAAGATTGTACATCAAGGAGATTGTGAGATTGCACGGTGTGCCATCGAGCATAGTGTCAGACCGTGATCCCCGATTCACAACAAGGTTTTGGGGAGCTTTCCAAAAGGCTTTCGGTACGAAGCTATGTCTCAGCACTGCATATCATCCACAAACGGATGGCCTGTCGGAAAGGACTATTCAAATGTTGGAAGATATGCTGAGGGCGTGTGTTTTGGATCAACCCAGAAGTTGGGACTGTTACATGCCATTGGTGGAGTTTGCGTACAACAATAGCTTTCATGCGAGCATCGGGATGGCTTCCTATAAGGCTTTGTATGGACGGAAGTGCCAATCTCCACTTTGTTAGTATGAGACTACTGAAGCAAGTGTTTTGGCTCCTGATTTGGTAGCAGAGACTACTAAGAAGATTAAGAAGATTCAGGTGAAGATTTTAACTGCATAGAGTCGACAAAAAAGTTATGCGGATTAGAGAAGGAAACCATTGGGATTTGAAGAGCATGTATTTCTGAGAGTTACACCAACAACTGGGATTGGAAGAGCAATCAAAACAAAGAAGTTGAATCCGAGGTATATAGGACCGTTTGAGATTCTGAGGCGATTTGGGCCGGTGGCATATCAAGTAGCTTTGCTGCCTCACTTGTCTAACTTGTATGACGTATTCCACATGTCACAACTCTGTAAGTACACGTCGGATGCGGCTCATGTGTTGGATCCCGAGTCGGTTGAGTTGAGGGAGAACTTGACTTTTCAAGTAACGCCGGTGCGTATTGACGACACCAATGTAAAGAAGTTACGTGAAAAAGAAGTTCAGTTGGTTAAAGTTGCTTGGAAGCTGATGGGTGGAAAAATGCCAGTTAAGAATTTCCAAAAATTATTTTCTAAAATGGCATTGCAAGCACAGTCTTAACTGACAAAATTTTCACTATCAATTTAGAAGTGTGTCACAATTAAGAATAAATAACCGGAAGTGGAATCCCGGGTCATTTTCTAAAGAGATGACACAGTGATGTAAATTATTGATCAGGACTTTTCTTAATATTTTTAGGTTGAGAGCAGAAAAAATAAATAACCAAAAATTAAAGCAATGTATAATGACAAGAGGTGTTATGTATTTGAAATAAAACGTATTGGCTAGAAGTGAAAATTGGAGTTCCTATCCTTGTTGATTTTTCCCAAGTATAATAGTAAAAGTTTATTGCTTTCACTTAGTTATCCTCTAACTAATAAAGGAAAGTCAAGTGGGTAGTACTAACTCTGATTCACAAGCCCTAATCACTTCCTAGGGAAGGATTAGAGTTAGTGAAATATGAGTTAGCCAGTAATTCCCAATTACAAATTGATACCTGAGTATTCCAACTCAAGGGTTTCCAATTAATCAACTCCAAAGCCAAGTTGGAATATCTACTCCATTGACATGAGTGCCATTTTCACAAACATGTAAAGGGAGTAAATAAAAAACATGGCAATTAAACTAAATTAATAAAATCAAAATTGACAATGACGATTAATTAAAAGGGATTAAACAAGCAGTAGAATTAAATATAAAAATACTTCAATGCATTAATAGAACTCAAAAATAACAATATCCAAATATGAACATGAAGTAATTAAATGGAAAAGAGTAGTTGAGTTATTGGAAAAGCAAACTATAGAGTTGACGACTTCAATAGAAGGTAGTAGCAGCTTTTTCAAATCCAATCCAAAGAAAAACTAAGAACGCTGAGAACCCTCGGAGAAATAGTGTTTCTCTCTTTAAAATTCAAAACTAAAACTAAAACTAAAATGAAAAGTGCAGTGTCTTCAATCTCAGCTACACCCCTGCCTCTAGTCTGTGTTTTTGGGCTTGAAACTGGATCCAAAATAGCCCAGAAATTGCCCCCAGCGAGTTCTGATGAGTGTAGCACGTGACGCTCTACCACTCATACGCGTCAGTCAAGTGTACGCGTCGCTGGACTTCTGCGCTTGTCACTCGTACGCGTCAGTCACGCGTACGCGTCACTGTGAGATGCGCCAATTCATGTGCACGCGTCAGCCATGCGTACGTGTTGCTCCTTGCTTCTCAACTCCTTAGTTTCTTGTGTTTCTTCCACTTTAATATGCTTCCCCTTCATCCTTTAAGCCATTCATGCCCTATAAACCTGAAAACACTTAACAAACATATCACGGCATCGAATGGTATAAAGTAGAATTACAAATTAACAATCTAGGAAGGAAATGAAAAACATGCAATTTACATGAATAAATGTGAGATTAGGTGACACAAACCCACTCAATTCAGTCCAAAATATATCATAAAATAGTGGTGCATCAGAAGCGAGCAGGAGTGGAAGAGCATACTTGGGAATTGGAGTCTGAGATGTGTAAGGATTACCCCAAGTTATTCTCAGGTAATCACTAAATTTTGAGGGCAGAATTTCTTATTTGGTGGGGAGAATGTAAGAACTGCAACTAATTAACTGTTTCATTAAATAATTAATATTGTCCAAAGTTGGATCCAAAAATTTAGAATAAGAATTGGAGGATTTAAATATGATTTTTGGACTCAGTAGATTTTTCTGAGTCAAAAAATGTATTTTCTGCGAAAAACCGAGTAAAACCGCAAACCGGCACCCAAATCGATCAAACCGGTTTAAGTGTATCCGGTGCTGTGCGGGAATAATTAAAAACAGTAGAAAACCTCAGGAAAATATTAGAATTCAAAAATCGGGCATTTAATTTAAAAGTTTGGCCCAAAGTTGGGCTAAACAGGCTAAAAACGCTAACAGGTTGGATCAGGCCCAAGTTCGGCCCAATCCCAACAAATATAAGTTCATTAAATGAACCCATTCAGCACATCACATACACAAACACAACACATGCAGATGAAAAATGGAAGAAGGAGACAAACCCCCATTGTTACTATTCATCTTCAACTTCCCAAGCTCATAACTTGAGCTACGGAGCTCCGATCGCCGCACCGTTTGTGGCCACGTGATCCTCGCAGAGAGCTCTACAAAACTAACCCAAGAACTAATAACGAAATCACGAAATATCTCTTAGTTATTCCTTCCAAAAAATAGAAATTTTAGGGTTTTGTATTGAGTGAAATTTTGTGATTTTTGGTGTTTAGGTACACTCTAGCACTTGATTACTACTAGGTTTTGCCCCAATCATCATTTGGTAAGGTGAGTAAATTCAAATCTCTTGTGGTTTTGTGGATTTGATGAACCCTAGGTTGAATTGTTGTAAATTATGTGTATATAGATTGAGATTGTGATTGTTGGCATTTAATTGGAGCTTTGGAGTGATTGTTGATGCTTGTTGGAGTTGGTTGGTGACTTAGTTGTGATTGGAAGCTTGAATCTCACTCAATTTGGGTTTTTGTGCATATTGGAAATTGGCCAAGGTATGGTTTCGGTTTCCTCTATGTAATATATAATATTTCTGGACACTTAGGCTAGTGATGACCCATAGGATAGGTTTGGATTGATATGATTGTTGAATTTGGTTGGTTGATGATGTCTGAGGAATTGACATTGTTGATGTTGTTGAATAATGTTGTTGATGTATGATGTGTGTGATGAATTTGAATGAGAAATATTATTGATGTTGTTAAACAATGTTGAATTATTGATATTGAGAATGAGTGAGGTTGATGTTGATGGTCGAAAGTGGTAAAATGATTATTGTTAAGTTTGTTGGATGAGAAGAGATTTTAGCGTGAAATCTTGGATAATTGGGTTTGAGAATTTGATGATATGAGTAGTGGATTGTAGCATAAAAGGTAAAATCTGATGTGGGATGGAGTTAATGTGGTTTTGGTTGTGAAATTAAAAAATTGAGAACCTTGTGAAATTTTGGTAAAAATGGACTTTTGGTGAACTTTGACAGATCATAACTTGAGCCTCAGTTTTCAAAATTTGTTAAAATTTGTTTTAAATTAAATTTCAATGAAAAATCTTTAAATGGATATAAAGTTTGTAGAAAATGGGTTTTTTTAATGGAAGTTATGATCATTCAAAGTTTGGTGTCAAAATCTGAATTCTGTGAATGCTGCAAAATTTGTGATTTCTCGTTTTTGTGCGCACGTGCAGCCTTGTGCGCACGCACACCCCGTGGATTTTTGAACCTGTGTGCACGCACAGCCTTGTGCGTACACACACACGGGGACATGGCTACTGATGGGAGCGCTAGCACGCTCTGTGCGCACACACAACCAATGATGTTCTGCAAGCTGTGCGCATGCACACCTTGGAAGGTGCATTTTTTTTAGGGCATTCGCACACCTTGTGCGAGTGAACATGGTGCGCGGAAATCGAGACGGTTCATTCCTTGGTAACGGCACTAAAAACTTAATACGCACGTTCATAATCTTATTTCTTTGTCACAATTTCGCACAACTAACCAGCAAGTGCACTGGGTCGTCCAAGTAATAAACCTTACGTGAGTAAGGGTCGATCCTACGGAGATTGTCAGCTTGACGCAAGCTATGGTCACCTTGTAAATCTCAGTCAGGCAGATTCAATTGATTATGCAGATTTAGTAATTAAAAGAGAAATAAAATATAAAATAAAGATAGTGATACTTATGTAATTCATTGGTGAGAATTTCAGATAAGCGTATAGAGATGCGTTCGTTCCTCCTGAACCTCTGCTTTCCTATTGTCTTCATCCAATCATTCATACTCCTTTCTATGGCAAGCTGTATATTAGACATCACCGTTGTCAATGGCTACATCCTGTCCTCTCAGTAAAAATGGTCTAATGCGCTGTCACTGCATGGCTAATCATCTGTCGGTTCTCGATCATACTGGAATAGGATCCATTAATCCTTTTGCGTCTGTCACTACGCCCAGCACTCGCGAGTTTGAAGCTTGTCATAGCCATCCCTTCCCAAATCCTACTCGGAATACCACAGACAAGGTTTAGACTTTTCGGATCTCAAGAATGGCCGTCCATGGATTCTAACTTATACCACAAAGATTCTGATTAAGGAATCCCAGAGATACTCATTCAATCTAAGGTAGAACGGAAGTGGTTGTCAGGCACGCGTTCATAGGTTGGGAATGATGATGACTGTCACGATCATCACATTCATATTGAAGTGCGAATGAATATCTTAGAATCAGAATAAGCTTGAATTGAATAGAAAAATGATAGTACTTTGTATTAATTCATGAGGAACAGCAGAGCTCCACACTTTAATCTATGGTGTGTAAAAACTCTACCGTTGAAAATAGATAAGTGATAATGGAGTTCATTGGTCTCGGCCCCAGAGGGGAACCGGAGTCACCAAGACTTAAAATGATCCGAAGATGTAAATACAATAGTAAAAAGTCCTATTTATGCTAAACTAGTTACTAGGGTTTACAGAAAAAAGTAAATGATGCAGAAATCCACTTCTAGGGCCCATTTAGTGTGTGCTTGGGCTGAGAATTGAGCTTTACACGTGTAGAGGCTTCTCTTGGAGTTGAACATCAGTTTGTAACCTGTTTCTGGCGTTTAATTCCACTTTGCAACCTGTTTTTAGCGTTTAACTCCAGAATGCCGCATGGAACTGGCGTTGAATGCCAGTTTGCATCGTCTAAACTCGAGCAAAGTATGGACTATTATATATTTCTGGAAAGCCCTGGATGTCGACTTTCCAACGCAATTGGGAGCGTACCATTTGGAGTTCTGTAGCTCTAGAAAATCCACTTCGAGTGCAGGGAGGTCAGAATCCAGCAGCATCTGCAGTCCTTCTTCAACCTCTGAATCTGATTTTTGCTCAAGTCCCTCAATTTCAGCCAGAAAATACCTGAAATTAGAGAAAAATACACAAACTCATAGCAAAGTCTAGAAATGTGATTTTTATTTAAAAACTAATAAAAATATACTAAAAACTAACTAAATTATACTGAAAACTATGTAGAAACAATGCCAAAAAGCGTATAAATTATCCGCCCATCAGAACAGAATTGGAAAATTTTATGCTTGTGAGTACGCACACCTCTATGCATACGCACACATTTTGAAAATCCTCCTGGGCGTGCACACGCAGACCCCTGTGCGAACGCACATGCCCTATTTTTCAACTAAAATCTTGTTTTTAATTGTTTCGCCTTCCCAACAAGCTTGTAAACTTCTGTGCCACCTATTTAAGACTTTTTGGCTTGTTTTTGGATGTTAAAACATAGAGAAGGTCTTGGGTGGAATTATTTGGTATAACCTTGAAAGGTTAAAGAACGGAGGCTTAGGTTTCTGGTGTACTGATGATGGGTTTAGTGGAGAGAGAAAGAAGAATAATATATGAATTGAGAAACTGATGAACTAATGAGTTCGGAATGGAAATTATGAATTGACACTGGTTGAGATGAGTCGAGAACTCGGAATTGCAATGATGAATCGTTGGTATACTGAAATGATGAATTTCTGAAAAACCACTGATGTAATATTTTTAAATTGAGATCGTTGAGATGCTATGCACCCGACAGGGACGGTGGTTGGATCCCGCCTGTCGAGGTAGCGGCGGCGGCGTAAGGGCGGTGGTTTGTCCCGCTTACGTTGAGATGTGAGGTCCATGGCAAGAGTATACCGCTTGCATCCCTTCGGATTACTAGAGTGTGCAGTCACAAAATCCTGGACGGTATTCCGAGCACCATATCTCGGGGGTTCACATTATGATTCCGAAGGGCGACATCTCCATGGAGATGTGTCGGGTTGGCAGTTGAACCGACAATGTGATATCACAGCCAATAGGACAAGCATTCATCATGTGCATCTTTTACTTGTTTGTTTGCTTTGCCGACTTGTAATTGCTTGCCTAATTGTATAACATGCCTAATTGCCTACTTGAATTACTTGCCATATATGCCTATACTTGTGTTTTACTTGCATTGTATTAATTGTGTATTCTACTGGGATTAAGGAGGCTCGGAAGGCGGTGGCGATGGGATCGCATAGAAGATAGGTTGGTGATGGCTGTGGGACAGTGGAGAGTTGTTAGTTAGAAAATCCACTAAGTTAGATTACCCTTTATCATGTTATGGTCTTAAGTTATGCTTTAATGTTTTAGTTATGCTTTAAGATAAATCTTGTGATGGATATGAAGTTCTAGGATTGCCTCTAGTATCCCAGAGTCTTATATCTTACATCACTGGGCACTGTTACCATACTGAGAACCTCCGATTCTCATACTATATTCAGTTGTTGTTTTTCAGATGCAGATCACAACCCACCCCAGTGAGTTGCTTGGTGGTGACAGAGCAGAGGATCCTGGATATATTTTGAAATATTTTGATTATTTTGCTAAGATCTCTCATCTCTTGTATTTACTTTTTCCTATAGGCTTATTGATGAGCGGATAATTTATACGCTTTTTGGCATTGTTTTTAGTATATTTTTAATAGGATCTAGTTACTTTTAGGGATGTTTTTATTAGTTTTTATGCTAAATTCACATTTCTGGACTTTACTATGAGTTTGTGTATTTTTCTGTGATTTCAGGTATTTTCTGGCTGAAATTGAGGGACTTGAGCAAAAATCAGATTCAGAGGTTGAAGAAGGACTGCATATGCTGTTGGATTCTGACCTCCCTGCACTCAAAGTGGATTTTCTGGAGCTACAGAACTCCAAATGGCGCGTTTCGAATTGCGTTGGAAAGTAGACATCCAGGGCTTTCTAGAAATATATAATAGTCCATACTTTGTGATGAGTATTTTGGTGGAAAAGTGAATTTCTCCCAAAACACACAAATCTAACCAGCAAGTGTACCGGGTCGCATCAAGTAATAAAAACTCACGGGAGTGAGGTCGATCCCACAGGGATTGAAGATTGAGCAATTTTAGCTTAGTGGTTAATTTAGTCAAGCGAATCAAGATTTGGTTGAGTGTTTTGTGATTTGCAGAAATTAAATTGCATGGAATTAAAGAAAACAGGAAATAAATTGATGAATCTTAAAGAACAAGAAATTAAATGGCAGAAACTTAGAATGCAAGAAATGTAAATTGCGGAATCTTAAAGTGCAAGAAATGTAAATGACTTGAATTGTAAAGGGGATTGGGACTTGGATTTGCAGAAATTTAAACAAGGAAAAGTAAATTTGCATCAAGCAGAGAAGTAGAAGAGGGTTTGGGTTAAATCGGATCTTGAAGCAGAAAAGTAAATGAACATGAAAACAGTAAACAGAGAATTAGAAATTGAAAGTTCAGATCTCAGGACCCAAAGACTAGAAAACCGAGTCTAGATCTCAATGCCTTCCTAGATCCAACAAGAACAATTGCAAGGGAATTGTAAATTGCAAGGAAAGTAGATGAAGAGCAATTAACAGAAATTAAATTCAATCAAGCAGTAAATAAAACAGAGAGATCCAAGGATGAGATTGAAACAGAATTTCTTCAATTCTCCAACCCAAGATCCAAGACAATTGTAATTGAAATTGAAAGCAATAAAACTAAGAGGAAGAGAAGTGAATTCTCCTTCCCCAAGACTAAGAAATTAAAGATCACTCAATATCCAAAGCTCTCCGAAAACTATTATGAAAATTCAAAGGGAAAGCTCCCCGAAAACTTGAATTCTATCCTATTTATACACTTTCTTCAAATGATCTTCAAGCCTTGAGTTGGGCCTTTGCTCTTGGTGGAATTGGGTTGAAAGAGGCCTTGGTTGATTGCTCTTGGAGTTTGGAGAAGAACCAAAGTGAACCAAATGAACCGGGTTGGAGTTTTGCAAAAGTTGGACCAAAAGTTGGAGCAAAAGTTAGGGTCTAACTTTTGGTCCAACTTTTCATATCAGCCACCATAACTTGCTGCTATCCACGTTGGGGCAAAAGTTAGGGGTCTAACTTTTGCTCCAACGTTGGCCTTCCTTGGTACACTTGTGGCGCCAACATTAGCCCAAAAGTTAAGGGCTAACGTTGGCGCAAACTTTTGCTCCTCCCCTTGTAGTTTTCATGTGCCAACGTTAGCCCAAAAGTTAGGGGCTAACGTTGGCGCAAACTTTTGGTGCCCAGGGAGTGTTTTTCTCATGCCAACGTTAGCCTCAAAGTTAGGGGCTAACGTTGGTGCAAACTTTTGGTACCCAGGGAGTGATTTTCAAGTTCCAACGTTAGCCCAAAAGTTAGGGGCTAACGTTGGGGCTAACTTTTCACCCAAAAGTTTGTGCAAAAGTTTGAGGCTAACTTTAGGTCCAGCTTTTTGCTTCCTGGTTCAATTTCACTTATTCCATTGTCTTCTCTTTACTCCTAGCTATTCCTTCTTGCTTCAACCTTTCTCCAAGCTTTCTTCACCTATCATTAATCAACCAAACACATCAAAGCTATGCTTAAATCATGAGATATTCATTCTTTCATAATATGTGACAATTATAGTATAAAACCTCATGAAATAGCATGAATTCATACATGGTTGATTCAATCAAAGAAAACATGAAAATCTACCCAAATTAGCTTACTTGTGGCTCAAGAAAGTGTACAATTCAAGTGAAAACAAAAGAAAAAGGCTAGTGAAACTAGGCTAAGATGACTTGTCATCACAACACCAAACTTAAAGCTTGCTTGTCCCCAAGCAAGAAAAGATTTATTGAGAAGAAAGAATGAAATGGAAGAGGATGTTCATGCTAGCAGAGTATTATTGATAGTTCATGGGATTTTGTGTGGATATGTAAATACTCACTTCTTATTGACTCCTAGGCCTAGAAAGTCTCCTTCAAGCTTCAAGTAACATACTGCTATGACCTCTCATTATTCCTTTATCCTTGGCTATTACTTTGTTTATAAGCTTTATCTGAGTGTCATGTGTAGCAAGTTCATTTCCTTTTCTTTATACTTGACACATTATTCACCATAGACACTTGGCTCACATTCCTTCTTAAAACATTGATGCCCAGCACCTCTTTAGGTTACTAAATGCCTTGTAGTTAGGTTGCTCTTGATAGTGGACTTTCAGCTGATGATCCCGGATTAGTTAACCCAAGTCACCGAGTGTTGATGCACTCCTAAGAGCTTACTAATCCAAGCAGATCCTAGTACAAAGACACCACAGGCATATATTTTAAAGTTCAAGCTATTGGTGTCCAGCTTTGTTTCTTTTTGTTTCCTTTTGTTCTGCCACTTTTTGGCTATCTCTTTTCTTTCTTTCTTTTTGTTTTTCTTTCTAACCAAGGAATTTTTTTTTATTTAATTGAGATTCATAGACAGTAGGCCACTCTTTACTTAGAATGAGATATCCTAGCTCTTTATTCACTAAAAGTGAGCTATTATACAACCACACACATACCACCATTTACTTTTATTCTACTTCTATCTAACAGAGACTATCTTGCTTCACATTCAAACATTTCTTTTATTGAACTTAAAGATGCAGGGGACAAAACATGCTCCTTGTCAAGTGAAAGTAAACACACAAGCACACACATAAACTAGCTTACTTATTTTAAAAGAAATTTGAATCTGTTTGAACTAAATGAACACTTTAACAAGACATCAATCAAAAGTATTTCTCAACAGCAAAGGTTAAGTATAGATACAACCTATTGGTTTGCATTTCTTTTGTTCTTCTTTCTGCTGTGCCCCTTTTTGAGTCTTGATGCATAGTATCTTCAATTGGTGGTTAACTCCCAGACTTAATTCCTTGCTACTTCTTCTGATTCAACAGGTTAACTCTGGGCAAACTTTTGTGTCCTAGCTAAAGGTTATGAAATTGAGACTAAACAAAAACAGTTAAGTTGTTTGAATAATCTGTTTGATTGCTTGGAACTAGCAATGTGCAGGAAGTTAGAATGTAATTTTAAATGAAGTTTTGGTGGAACACCAAACTTAGCATCCTGTATTCTCCCTTCGATTGTTTTTGGTGTGCAACACCAAACTTAGCTTCTTGCAATACATAGCAGTTATCCAACACTCTTATTGAAAAAGTTATGAAAAGAAAACTACCTCAGGTTGGGTTGCCTCCCAACAAGCGCTCTTTTATTGTCACTAGCTTGACATCTTTCAATTCTTTTTAAGAGGGCTGTAGGTGTTGAACCTCTTTTTCCTTATCCCATTGTCCTCCCAAATACAGCTTTGCTCTGTGACCATTTGCTGTGAATTGATTCTTTGTTGCCTCATCTAGCAGTTCAATATTCCCATAGGGAAAAATCTTTGTAACCAAGTATGGGCCAGTCCACTTAGACTTCAGTTTGCCAGGGAAAATTTTAAGCTTCGAATTATACAGGAGCACTTGCTGTCCTGGCTTGAATTCCTTCTTTGTGATCTTCTTGTCATGCCACTTCTTAGCTCTCTCCTTGTATATCTTAGCACTTTCATAAGCTTCTAGTCTAAATTCATCTAACTCATTTAGTTGTAACAACCTTTTTTCTCCTACAGCTCGGGGATCAAGGTTGAGGAGTTTAGTGGCCCAAAAAGCTCTGTGTTCAAGCTCTACAGGGAGGTGGCAGGATTTGCCATACAATAGCTGAAAAGGTGACTTGCCAATAGGAGTTTTAAAAGTTGTCCTATACGCCCACAATGCATCCTCTAGCTTTCTAGCTCAATCTTTTCTTGTGATTCCCACTGTTTTCTCTAGGATCTTCTTTAATTCCCTATTTGCAAGTTCAGCTTGGCCGTTAGTCTGAGGATGGTAAGGTGTGGCTACTTTGTGAATTACTCCATATTTGTGGAGGAGTTTCTCCATCTGTTTGTTGCAAAAGTGACTACCACCATCACTAACAAGACCCTTGGGCACTCCATACCTAGTGAAGATGTGCTTTTTAAGGAATTGGAGGACAATCTGTGCATCACAGGTGGTTGTGGCTATGGCTTCCACCCACTTTGAGACATACTCCACTGCTACCAAGATGTATCTAAAAGAATAAGAAGGAGGAAAAGGCCCCATGAAATCAATTCCCCATAGATCGAACAATTCTAATTCTAAGATAAAGTTTTGAGGCATCTCATTCCTTTTTGTTAATCCTCCTACTTTCTGGCATTCATTACATTGGTGTACATATTCTCTGGCATCCTTAAAGATAGTTGGCCAATAGAAGCCACTCTGCAGTATTTTTGCGGCTATTTTTTCTGGTTCAAAATGTCCACCATAAGCTGAACCATGACAATGCCACAAGATGTCCCTCACTTCACTTTCAGGAACACACCTTCTGATTACTCCATCAAAGCATCTCTTGAACAAGAATGGTTCATCCCATGAAAATTTCCTTGCTTCATTGATCAACTTCTTCACTTGTTGCTTAGAGAACTCTTGCGGTATCTTCCTTCCCACTTTGTAATTTGCTATGTCAGCAAACCAAGGTGCTTGCTGGATCTGCAGAAGGTGCTCATCTGGGAAGCTTTCATTTATGGGCTGGGATGCTTTTTGACTTGTTTCATGTGGTAGCCTCAACAGATGATCAGCGACCTGATTTTCAGTGCCCTTCCTATCTCTTATCTCAATGTCAAATTCTTGAAGGAGCAGTATCCACCTGATGAGTCTTGGTTTAGCATCCTGCTTTGACATCAAATACTTAAGTGCAGCATGATCAGTGTAAACCACAACTTTGGATCCTATCAAATATGATCTAAACTTATCAAATGCATAGACTACAGCTAGCAACTCTTTCTCTGTTGTGGTGTAATTTCTTTGGGCCTCATTCAACACTTTACTTGCATAATATATGACATGATGCAAATTTCCCTTCTTTTACCCAAGTACAGCACCAATTTCAAGGTCACTTGCATCACACATGAGTTCAAAAGGTAATTCCCAATCTGGAGGTGTGATGATTGGTGCTGTTGTGAGTCTATTTTTTAAAGTTTCGAAGGCATGCTGGCAGTTTTCATCAAAAACAAAAGGGTTATCAAGCATTAACAGATTACTCAAAGGTTTGGCTATTTTTGAAAAGTCCTTGATAAACCTTCTGTAAAAATTTGGCATGCCCCAAGAAACTTCTAACAGATTTCACATTAATTGGTGGAGGGAGTTTTTCTATGATCTCAACCTTTGCCTTATCAACCTCTATCCATTTTCTTGAAACTTTATGGCCAAGAACAATCCCTTCGGGTACCATGAAATGGCATTTCTCCCAGTTTAAAACCAAATTAGTTTCTTGGCACCGTTTCAAGACAAGGGTTAAATGGTTTAGGCAAGCATTGAAATCATCACCAAAAACAGAGAAGTCATCCATGAAAACCTCTAGAAACTTTTCGACCATATCAGAGAAGATGGATAGCATACACCTTTGAAATGTGGCAGGGGCGTTGCAAAGCCCAAAGGGCATCCTTCGGTATGCAAAGACTCCAAATGGACATGTAAAGGCAGTCTTCTCTTGATCCTTGGGGTCCACCACGATTTGATTATACCCAGAATATCCATCCAAAAAGCAATAATATGCATGGCCGGCCAACCTTTCCAGCATCTGATCAATGAATGGGAGAGGGAAGTGGTCCTTTCTGGTCACATCATTCAACCTTCTATAGTCTATGCACATCCTCTATCCAGTCACTGTTCTAGTAGGAATCAACTCATTCTTCTCATTAGTGATGACCGTCATTCCTCCCTTTTTTGGTACAACTTGAACCGGGCTCACCCATGGGCTGTCAGATATGGGGAAGATTATCCCTGCATTCCACAACTTCATTACTTCCTTCTGGACAACTTCCTTCATTGTGGGATTTAGCCTTCTTTGAGGTTGAACCACTGGTTTGGAATTGTCTTCCAAGAGCATTTTATGCATACACACTGCAGGGCTGATACCTTTCAGGTCATCAATGGTCCATCCCAAAGCATCTTTGTGGGCTTTGAGTACATCAAGAAGTTCTCCCTCTTCCTTCTTTGTCAGGGATGAATTTATGATCACTGGAAAGCTTTCCGATGTGCCAAGGAATGCATATTTGAGATGGGTTGGTAAAGGTTTCAGTTCTTGTTTTCGTACATCTTCCTTCTTGTCTTGTCTTTTATCTTGCTCAGTAGAGGTCTCAGCCACTTGTTCCTCTGTTGCCCCTTGATTTCCTTCTTGCTCTTGAAAATTTTCTTCCAATATTTCTTCCACCAAACTTTCTATCATATCCACTCTTACGTAATCCTCTTGCTCAGGAACGTGTTGCATTGATTTGAACACATTTATGACCATTTGTTCATTATGGACCCTGAAGATCATTTCTCCTTTTTCTACATCAATGATGGCCCTTGCTGTGTGTAGAAATGGCCTTCCCAGAATGATTGAGTCGTTTCCTTCTTCTTCAGTATCCAAAATTACAAAATCTGCTGGGAAAATAAACTCCCCAACCTTCACTAACAGATTCTCCACAATTCCACTGGGTGTCTTGATTGATCTGTTAGCCATGACTAGTGACATCCTGGTGGGTTTAAGCTCTTCTATTGCAAGTTTTCTCATCATTGAGAGAGGCATTAAATTGATGCTGGCACCCAGGTCACAGAGAGCCTTGTTGAGAATTATCTTGCCAATAGTGCATGAGACTACAAAGCTTCCCGGATCCTTAAGTTTTGGTGGAATACCCCGTTGAATCACAGCACTGCATTCCTCGGTGAGTAATACGGTTTCCTTCTCAAGCCAACTTCTTTTCTTGTTGATAAGATCCTTCAGAAACTTGGAATATAGAGGCATTTGCTCAAGTGCTTCAGCCAAGGGAATATTGATTTCTAGCTTCTTAAAAATCTCAAGAAACTTGTGAAAATGCTGGTCTTTAACCTCTTTGTTGAACCTCTGGGGATAAGGCAGTGGAGGTGTGATGCTCTTTCCTATTTGCTGCTGTCCCTGGGTTACTTTCTTTGAGCTATGTGGCTGGTTGTCCTTCTATTTAAGTTTCTCAGTGCTTTTGTTTGGCATCACAACTTGCTCCTTAGCTTCATCGTCCTTTGCTTGCTTCTCATCCTCTGTTGGTTCTTTGATGCTCTCTGCTTGTTTCTTTGTAGTGTCATTGTTGCTTATCAATGCTCTCCCACTCCTTAATTGTATTGCCTTGCATTCCTCCTTGGGATTTGGGATTGTGTCACTTGGTAGTGAGTTTGAAGGTCTCTCAACAGATACTTGCTTGGAGAGCTGCCCAATCTGCCTCTCTAGGCTCTTTAATGATGCTTCATGGTTTTTGTTTGTTATTTCCTGGTGCTTCATCATTTTTTCTATCAAGGTCTCTAAATTGGTGAGTCTTTGAGGTTCAGGTGGTGCTTGTGGTGAGTTGTGAGATGTGGGTGGTGGGTGGTAAACATTTTGGTTGGTGGAATGGTTGTTGGATTGGTACTGGTTGAGATTAGGGTAGTTGTTTTGAGGTTTTCTGTATGTGTTTTGGTTAGTCTGCTGCTGGTTGTAGTTTTGGTTATTTCTTGGGTTATTTTGGTTTGAGTTCCTCTGCCATGGGTGTTGGTTTTGGTTGTGAGTGTCTCCCTATCTGAGGTTGGGGTGATTTTTCCATGAGGGGTTGTAGGTATCACCATAGAATTCATTTGGACTTGAATGCATGTACTGGACTTGTTCCTGCTGTTGCTCCTCTTGGATTTCTTCATTTTGCCCCCATGTGGCTGATGGTTGGCTGGTGTTAACTGCTGCAACTTGGAGGCCATCAATCCTCTTGGTCATTTGCTCAAATTGTTGTTGAATTTGCTGCTGCATTAATTTGTTTTGAGCCAGGATTGAATCCACTCCTTCTAGTTCCATTACTCCTCTCCTTTGTGATGGTTGGCGGCCTCTTTGATGAGCAAAGAAATATTGGTTGTTGGCCATGATGCGCATAAACTAGTTATGCTACGATTTAGGAAATTGCACGATCGGCAAAATTCCTTCCGGCAAGTGCACCGGTTATCGTCGTCAAGTAAAAACTCACAATAGAGTGAGGTCGAATCCCACAAGGATTGGTTGAGTGAGCAATTCGGATTAGAAGTGTGTTCTAGTTGAGCGGAATCAAGATTTGAGATGAGAATTGCGGAATGTAAAATTGGCGGGAAAAGTAAATGACAAGAAAATTAAATGGCTGAATCTTAAATTGCATGAATTAAAGAGCAGAATGTAAATTGCTGAAATTAAAAGGGAATGGGGATGATTGCAAGAATTGAATTGCAGAATGTAAAGAGAAAGGGGAAATCAGAAATGGGGAATTCATTGGGTTATAGGAGATATTGAAATCTCCGAATCAAAACATGTATATCTCTTCCTCAACCAATGCATTCATTGAATTTTGCTTGGCAATCTTATATGATTGGATCCCAATTCCTTGGCTCACCAATGCTCTCTAAAAACAAACAAATTCCCAATCCCTTGGTTTAAATGTTCATAAGAAGAGATGATGCTTGATCACTGATTATACCACACAATTTCATGAACCACAATTTGGTAGGATTACATGTCACAATATCCATCCAAACCCCAATCCAATCCACTGTGAGAAAGCTTCTCTAGCATGAATCCTCCATTCCTTTCCCAAGGCTCCGAAGGATTCCAAGTATGAGTAGTTTCTTTCCCAAGACAACTACTCAATGGAATTAGATCGAGAAGCTTTCTAACAAAATTCAAGAGAAAAGATTGAAGAAGAAGATAAACTATTATTGATTCATTGAATTACAATAGAGCTCCCTAACCCAATAAAAGGGGGTTTAGTGAATCATAGCTCTGAATTCAATTACAAAGAAAAGGAAAACTAGCTAAAAGTGAAAGTCCAAGGTCCCCATCAGGGGCTGGATTCCCCTTCCATCCCCCTTCACAAATGCAAAAACTAAGGCCTTTAAATAGGCTCCCTAAATTACAAAATGAAAATGAAATTCAAAGCAAATTACAATCAAATGAAAATAAACTATTCTAGATGATTCTTGTGGCCTTGATTTGGTGTTGTTGATGGGCCTTGCTTGCTTGAAGGGCTGAGTGACATAATTGATCCAAAAAGGATAATGATCCATTAAAATACACTCAAATGTTGCACCCCCTTTCTTGAGTCGTCACTTTGTTCTCTTGTCAACCTTGCCAATTTGATGCCAAATATAGACTATTATACCTCGTTGGAAAGCTATGGATGTCAGCTTTCTAACGCAACTGGAAGCACCTCAATTGGATCTCTACAACTCGAGTTATACTCCATGGAAGGTGAAGAGGTCAGCTGGCCTGATTGCATGTTGGTACTATGCTCTTCTATGCACATTACGGGGCTGTTTTCTCCCTCAATTTTTAGTATCCACCATGCATGCCATATATGCTTGGAAAGCTCTAGATGTCTTCTTTCCAATGCATTTTGAATCACCTCATTTGGAGTTTTGTAGCTCAAGTTATTTATGTTTAAAGAAGGCATGGTCAAGCTGTTCCATATAACACGTTTAAGCTTCAGTTTAAGGTTAAACTGAAGCTTAAACGTGGAAATGGAAAAGGTAGCCCTGGAGGTCGAACACGTTTAACCTCCAGTTTGAGGTCAAACTGGAGGTTAAACGTGGAAGCTTAGAATGGTGGCCCTGGAGGTGTCGAACACGTTTAACCTCCAGTTTGAGGTCAAACTGGAGGTTAAACGTGGAAGCTTAGAATGGTAGCCCTGGAGGTCGAACACGTTTAACCTCCAGTTTGAGGTCAAACTGGAGGTTAAACGTGGAAATGGAGAGAGCAACCCTGGAGGAGAAAAGCTGTCGAACACGTTTAAGCTCCAGTTTGAGTCAAACTGGAGCTTAAACGTGGAATGGCTCCCTGGTACTCTTCCTGGTTCTGGCGTTTAACCTCCAGTTTGAGGTCAAACTGGAGGTTAAACGTGGAACTCCTCCCTGGGTGGCATACTCATTCTGGCGTTTAACCTCCAGTTTGAGGTCAAACTGGAGGTTAAACTTCAATTCCAGCATTTCTTATCCTTCATGATTTTTGGCGTTTAAGCTCCAGTTTAGGCTTAAACTGGAACTTAAACTCCACATGTGATATTCAAGCTTCCTTTATTGATTTTGTTGCTTCCTTGCCTAGCCTCTTCTTCCCTGAAATCATCCAAACAGTTGCATCAAAGTCTTGCTAAAATTCATGAGAATTCTTCCATTCATAGCATTCAAGGAATATAACTAAAAACTCATGGAATTTGCATAAAAATCTTCATGTTTGAATGATTTAAGACAAGCATGACTATTTGGCCCAAATGATTACTTAAGGCTCAAGAAAATGCATAAAACAACTAAAAATAACATAAAAAATGCTAGTGAAACTAGCCTAAGATGCCTTGGCATCACAACACCAAACTTAATACTTGCTTGTCCCTAAGCAAGTTCTGAATTATTGAGAAGAAAGAATGAAACAGAAAGTAAATTCATTAGCCATATCAGTAAGTAATTGACATTGATTAATGGGGTGTTCATGTAGAAAGTTGTTGCAGCATCACTTTATTGTTTCTTAGGTAAGAATGTCACTTTTTATGTTTCCACTAAAACACTTCTATGGCCTCTTGTTATTCACATATCCTTGGCAAGTTTCTTTTCTTTGTTTTTCTTTTTCTTTGAGCTTATTTGCTCCTTGTTGCTCAGTGTCATGTGTTGCACAAGCCTTTGGCATTTTCTTTTTCTTATCAGTGCACTACACATATCCACTACAGGCATTTTAGTTCACATTTCTTCTTGAGACATTGGTGCCCAGCACCTCTTTGTGTGACTAAATGTTTTGTATTTAGGTTGCTCTTGATAATGGACTTTTGGTTGATAATCCCGGGTTAGTTAACCCAAGTTACCAAGTGTTGAAACACTCCTCAGAACCTATTCATCCAAGCATATCCTTAATACATAAACACCACAGGCATTTGTCTCAGAAGTTCAAACCATTGGTGCCTAGCTTATTTTCTCAATTTTTTTTTTGCTTTTTGGTTTCCCTTTTTCAGTGGCTTTTTCTTCTTCTTTTTCTTTCTTTTTCATGGCCAAAGACATTTATTCATCAAGATCCATAGACAGCATCCTAATTTCCACTAAAAGTGACAATTCTAACTTTATTTCTTAGTGAGCTGACTATTCAATCAAACATGCATACCACCACTTAATCTTATTTGATTTCTTACCAAATGGAATTGAGTTACTTTTGTTCAAACATTTCTTTTATTTTATGGAAACAGAACAAGCATGGCAAGCATACATTTAAGCAAGTGAAGTTTATCCAGACACTTAGACTATCACTTATTTGGAAATTAAACAAACAGACAAACAAAAACTGTAATGACTCAAACTTAAAGCAGGGGTGCATGCAAACTTCCAATATCAGCAATTCAAAGTACGAGCAATTAAGTGACAATACAACCTTTTAGCATCTTCTTTGTTGTTCATCATCCTTCCTAGCCTTGGTGTTCTCTTTGATGATGATGTATATTCCTTCCATGAGATTGATTGTCTTCCTGCAAAGCTATTAGAAGTTGCTTGTTCCCCAAGCACTTTGAGAATTGGTTAGCATGCATGTATGTTTGTAGGCCTCTGAACTTAGATTGGTTTAGTTTCTTGCCATATGCAGCAATTTGGATCATATGCAGAAAACCTCATGTGCTTTTATTAAGAAAATAACTATGAACTAGAAAAAGAAACTATGAACTAGAAATTAAACTATTGTTTAAGTAGTTTCCCTGATTGGTTGGAGCTAGTGACTAGTCATGCTGAGGTAGAAATGTGCTTTTAATGAAGTTTTTGGTGGAACACCAAACTTAGAATCTCACATTCACCCTTGAATTGTTTTGGTGTGCAACACCAAACTTAGCTCCTTGCAATACAGATAAATCTACTTAACTCTTTTATTGAAATAACTAGAAAAGAAAAACTACCTTTGGTTGGGTTGCCTCCCAACAAGCGCTTCTTTAACGTCATTAGCTTGACATGCTGTTCCTGACTTTCTTCCTCTTCCTCCAGTTTGTTAAGAGGAATGACTTCAAGTGGATAAAGGAGCTAGTTAGTGCCCCTTGTTGTGAATGCTTCTTTCCAGCAAGCTTTCCCTTGTGATTGGCTTGAGTGAACTTGCTTGTTGGCTCAGGAGTTGGATTGTTCTTCGACCTTCTCTTCTTCATGGATATGGTCCTTTGTTTCTCGGTCACAATCCTCATTTTGGTGCTTGTTTCTACTGCCTTCACATCCTTGATCTCAGAACTTGGTTGTTGTTGGACAGTTGGAGTATCCTGTTCATCAAAATCTTCCTGAATTTGTGGTTCAATGAACCCTTCCTCTTTGCAACTCTCTGTTTCATTGGAGTGTGATCTCCCTTGATTAACCTTCTCCATTTCTTGTTCTTCTGATTCCTCCCTTGGGTTTGCCATGGTCTCACTAGAAGAATTGTGGGTAGGGATTTGCTTTGATAGATATCCAATTTGTTCTTCTAGCTTTTGAATGGCAGCACCTTGATTTTGTAAGTTGGATATCAATTCTTCCTTAAAGCCTTTCAAATCGGTTATGTCTTGACTCATGGTTGCAAGCATTCCTTCTATCCTGTCTAATTGATCTTGAAATTGTTGGTTCGGATTAGGTTGATGAGGTTGATTATCTTGGCTGTGATATGGTGGCTGGGAGTATGTGTTTTGTGTGGGTTGATAGAGTCTTTGGTTGGCGTGTTGGTAGTGGTATGACTCTTGTGTGTAGTGGAATGAGTCTTGTGGATAGTGAAATGAATTGTATGAATTTGAGAAGGAATTTTGTGCTGAGAAATGCTCAAGTGATGAAGAATTTGGATATGTAAAACTAGGAGGTGAGGTTGGATAATTCAGAGGTGATGGCGCTTGATGAATGGGGTGTGAATAAGTGAAATCTCTTTGGTTTTGATCTTCCCAGCCACAACTTGAGTAGTGATCAAATTCACCAAAACATGGACCATTTTGTGGCTCTGGGAAGTACCCCGTTTCCTGTTCCTGATACTCCCACCCACCATGAGCATAATAACATGAATCATTCTGTGGTGGTGGAGAGTTTCTCATGAATTTTGATTGACCAAAAGATGATGGATACTCCTTTCTTTTTTGCAATGTGCTCAGTCTCAAACAATACTCATCCAAAGATAGTGGAAATTCCATAGTGAGGCAATATTACAAACAGCTAGTGGTTAGTATGCTAACAAGTGAATAAGCAAAGAAAACAAATTAAAATTTGCAGAAATTAGCAGTAATAAACTGAAACAAAAACTATTAACAAAAGAAAAGAAAAATTGCTCAATCTAGTTAACTTCCAATTGGAGAATTGTCAATCGAAAACCAATCCCCGGCAACGGCGCCATAAACTTGATGCGCATAAACTAGTTATGCTACGATTTAGGAAATTGCACGATCGGCAAAATTCCTTCCGGCAAGTGCACCGGTTATCGTCGTCAAGTAAAAACTCACAATAGAGTGAGGTCGAATCCCACAAGGATTGGTTGAGTGAGCAATTCGGATTAGAAGTGTGTTCTAGTTGAGCGGAATCAAGATTTGAGATGAGAATTGCGGAATGTAAAATTGGCGGGAAAAGTAAATGACAAGAAAATTAAATGGCTGAATCTTAAATTGCATGAATTAAAGAGCAGAATGTAAATTGCTGAAATTAAAAGGGAATGGGGATGATTGCAAGAATTGAATTGCAGAATGTAAAGAGAAAGGGGAAATCAGAAATGGGGAATTCATTGGGTTATAGGAGATATTGAAATCTCCGAATCAAAACATGTATATCTCTTCCTCAACCAATGCATTCATTGAATTTTGCTTGGCAATCTTATATGATTGGATCCCAATTCCTTGGCTCACCAATGCTCTCTAAAAACAAACAAATTCCCAATCCCTTGGTTTAAATGTTCATAAGAAGAGATGATGCTTGATCACTGATTATACCACACAATTTCATGAACCACAATTTGGTAGGATTACATGTCACAATATCCATCCAAACCCCAATCCAATCCACTGTGAGAAAGCTTCTCTAGCATGAATCCTCCATTCCTTTCCCAAGGCTCCGAAGGATTCCAAGTATGAGTAGTTTCTTTCCCAAGACAACTACTCAATGGAATTAGATCGAGAAGCTTTCTAACAAAATTCAAGAGAAAAGATTGAAGAAGAAGATAAACTATTATTGATTCATTGAATTACAATAGAGCTCCCTAACCCAATGAAAGGGGGTTTAGTGAATCATAGCTCTGAATTCAATTACAAAGAAAAGGAAAACTAGCTAAAAGTGAAAGTCCAAGGTCCCCATCAGGGGCTGGATTCCCCTTCCATCCCCCTTCACAAATGCAAAAACTAAGGCCTTTAAATAGGCTCCCTAAATTACAAAATGAAAATGAAATTCAAAGCAAATTACAATCAAATGAAAATAAACTATTCTAGATGATTCTTGTGGCCTTGATTTGGTGTTGTTGATGGGCCTTGCTTGCTTGAAGGGCTGAGTGACATAATTGATCCAAAAAGGATAATGATCCATTAAAATACACTCAAATGTTGCACCCCCTTTCTTGAGTCGTCACTTTGTTCTCTTGTCAACCTTGCCAATTTGATGCCAAATATAGACTATTATACCTCGTTGGAAAGCTATGGATGTCAGCTTTCTAACGCAACTGGAAGCACCTCAATTGGATCTCTACAACTCGAGTTATACTCCATGGAAGGTGAAGAGGTCAGCTGGCCTGATTGCATGTTGGTACTATGCTCTTCTATGCACATTACGGGGCTGTTTTCTCCCTCAATTTTTAGTATCCACCATGCATGCCATATATGCTTGGAAAGCTCTAGATGTCTTCTTTCCAATGCATTTTGAATCACCTCATTTGGAGTTTTGTAGCTCAAGTTATTTATGTTTAAAGAAGGCATGGTCAAGCTGTTCCATATAACACGTTTAAGCTTCAGTTTAAGGTTAAACTGAAGCTTAAACGTGGAAATGGAAAAGGTAGCCCTGGAGGTCGAACACGTTTAACCTCCAGTTTGAGGTCAAACTGGAGGTTAAACGTGGAAGCTTAGAATGGTGGCCCTGGAGGTGTCGAACACGTTTAACCTCCAGTTTGAGGTCAAACTGGAGGTTAAACGTGGAAGCTTAGAATGGTAGCCCTGGAGGTCGAACACGTTTAACCTCCAGTTTGAGGTCAAACTGGAGGTTAAACGTGGAAATGGAGAGAGCAACCCTGGAGGAGAAAAGCTGTCGAACACGTTTAAGCTCCAGTTTGAGTCAAACTGGAGCTTAAACGTGGAATGGCTCCCTGGTACTCTTCCTGGTTCTGGCGTTTAACCTCCAGTTTGAGGTCAAACTGGAGGTTAAACGTGGAACTCCTCCCTGGGTGGCATACTCATTCTGGCGTTTAACCTCCAGTTTGAGGTCAAACTGGAGGTTAAACTTCAATTCCAGCATTTCTTATCCTTCATGATTTTTGGCGTTTAAGCTCCAGTTTAGGCTTAAACTGGAACTTAAACTCCACATGTGATATTCAAGCTTCCTTTATTGATTTTGTTGCTTCCTTGCCTAGCCTCTTCTTCCCTGAAATCATCCAAACAGTTGCATCAAAGTCTTGCTAAAATTCATGAGAATTCTTCCATTCATAGCATTCAAGGAATATAACTAAAAACTCATGGAATTTGCATAAAAATCTTCATGTTTGAATGATTTAAGACAAGCATGACTATTTGGCCCAAATGATTACTTAAGGCTCAAGAAAATGCATAAAACAACTAAAAATAACATAAAAAATGCTAGTGAAACTAGCCTAAGATGCCTTGGCATCAGGCCACCATATCAATGAGTTCTTGAGCCTCCTCTGCAGTTTTCATGAGTTGCAAGGAACCTCCAGCTGAATGATCTAAAGCTTCCTGGGATTTCAGTGTTAAGCCTTCATAGAAGTTCTGCAGCTTCTCCCACTCATTAAACATGGCAGGGGGACATTTCCTGATTAGAGCCTTGTACCTCTCCCATGCCTCATAGATGGGTTCAGCCTCCATTTGTGTAAATGTTTGTACCTCAGCCTTCAACCTTATAATCCTCTGAGGTGGGTAAAACTTGGGAAGAAACTTGGTTACCAAATCATCCCAGTTGTTGATGCTGTCCCTTGGAAAAGATTCCAACCATTGAGTGGCCTTATCCCTGAGAGAAAATGGGAATAGCATCAGTTTGTAACTGTCAGGAGGCATTCCATTAGTTTTGACAGTGTTGCATATCCTCAAGAAAGTAGATAAGTGTTGGTGCGGGTCTTCAAGTGGTCCTCCACCAAAAGAGCAATTGTTCTGAACCAAAGTGATGAGTTGTGGCTTGAGTTCAAAATTATTTGCATTGACATTTGCAGCCAAGATGCTGCTCCCACAATGTCTAGGATTTGCAAAGGTATAGGAAGCCAAAACTCTCCTCTGGGGTGGGTTGTCATTGTTGTTGTCTGCTCCACCTGGTGGATTGGTTGAATGTTCCTCCATCTCTTGGAATTCTTCGTCTGATTCCTCTTCTCCAACAATGTTTTTCCCTCTTTCAGCTCTTCTTAACCTCCTGAGAGTTCTTTCGTCTTGTTCATGAAAATTGGGTGTGGTTCTTCTTGTACCTGACATACAAGCAGAGCATGAGAAATGCACAAAACCAGTGACACTTCAATCTACTGCTAGATTGAAGTGTTAGTTAGTTTAAGCAAAAAATCAAACAGTTAGTGGGTTAGTCAAAATTAGAGAAAAATAAAGAGAAAGTGCTTGATCTAGATTACCACCTCACTTAATCATTGTCAATCTAATCAATCACCGGCAACGGCGCCAAAAACTTGATGAGTATTTTGGTGGAAAAGTGAATTTCTCCCAAAACATACAAATCTAACCGGCAAGTGTACCGGGTCGCATCAAGTAATAAAAACTCACGGGAGTGAGGTCGATCCCACAGGGATTGAAGGATTGAGCAATTTTAGCTTAGTGGTTAATTTAGTCAAGCGAATCAAGATTTGGTTGAGTGTTTTGTGATTTGCAGAAATTAAATTGCATGGAATTAAAGAGAACAGGAAATAAATTGCTGAATCTTAAAGAACAAGAAATTAAATGGCAGAAACTTAGAATGCAAGAAATGTAAATTGCGGAATCTTAAAGTGCAAGAAATGTAAATGACTTGAATTGTAAAGGGGATTGGGACTTGGATTTGCAGAAATTTAAACAAGGAAAAGTAAATTTGCATCAAGCAGAGAAGTAGAAGAGGGTTTGGGTTAAATCGGATCTTGAAGCAGAAAAGTAAATGAACATGAAAACAGTAAACAGAGAATTAGAAATTGAAAGTTCAGATCTCAGGACCCAGAGACTAGAAAACCGAGTCTAGATCTCAATGCCTTCCTAGATCCAACAAGAACAATTGCAAGGGAATTGTAAATTGCAAGAAAAGTAGATGAAGAGCAATTAACAGAAATTAAATTCAATCAAGCAGTAAATAAAACAGAGAGATCCAAGGATGAGATTGAAACAGAATTTCTTCAATTCTCCAACCCAAGATCCAAGACAATTGTAATTGAAATTGAAAGCAATAAAACTAAGAGGAAGAGAAGTGAATTCTCCTTCCCCAAGACTAAGAAATTAAAGATCACTCAATATCCAAAGCTCTCTGAAAACTATTATGAAAATTCAAAGGGAAAGCTCCCCGAAAACTTGAATTCTATCCTATTTATACACTTTCTTCAAATGATCTTCAAGCCTTGAGTTGGGCCTTTGCTCTTGGTGGAATTGGGTTGAAAGAGGCCTTGGTTGATTGCTCTTGGGGTTTGGAGAAGAACCAAAGTGAACCAAATGAACCGGGTTGGAGTTTTGCAAAAGTTGGACCAAAAGTTGGAGCAAAAGTTAGGGTCTAACTTTTGGTCCAACTTTTCATATCAGCCACCATAACTTGCTGCTATCCACGTTGGGGCAAAAGTTAGGGGTCTAACTTTTGCTCCAACGTTGGCCTTCCTTAGTGCACTTGTGGCGCCAACGTTAAACCAAAAGTTAGGGGCTAACGTTGGCGCAAACTTTTGCTCCTCCCCTTGTAGTTTTCATGTGCCAACGTTAGTCCAAAAGTTAGGGGCTAACGTTGGCGCAAACTTTTGGTGCCCAGGGAGTGTTTTTCTCATGCCAACGTTAGCCTCAAAGTTAGGGGCTAACGTTGGCGCAAACTTTTGGTGCCCAGGGGTGATTTTCATGTGCCAACGTTAGCCTCAAAGTTAGGGGCTAACGTTGGCGCAAACTTTTGGTACCCAGGGAGTGATTTTCAAGTTCCAACGTTAGCCCAAAAGTTAGGGGCTAACGTTGGGGCTAACTTTTCACCCAAAAGTTTGTGCAAAAGTTTGAGGCTAACTTTAGGTCCAGCTTTTTGCTTCCTGGTTCAATTTCACTTATTCCATTGTCTTCTCTTTACTCCTAGCTATTCCTTCTTGCTTCAACCTTTCTCCAAGCTTTCTTCACCTATCATTAATCAACCAAACACATCAAAGCTATGCTTAAAATCATGAGATATTCATTCTTTCATAATATGTGACAATTATAGTATAAAACCTCATGAAATAGCATGAATTCATACATGGTTGATTCAATCAAAGGAAACATGAAAATCTACCCAAATTAGCTTACTTGTGGCTCAAGAAAGTGTACAATTCAAGTGAAAACAAAAGAAAAAGGCTAGTGAAACTAGGCTAAGTTGACTTGTCATCACTTTGCCCGAGTTTAGACGACGCAAACTGGCGTTGAACGCCAGTTCCATGTTGCAGTCTGGCGTTCAGCGCCAGAAACAAGTTGCAAAGTGGAGTTCAACGCCAGAAACACGTTACAAACTGGCGTTCAACTCCAAGAATGACCTCTCCACGTGAAAGCTTCATGCTCAACCCAAGCACACACCAAGTGGGCCCCGGAAGTGAATTTCTACATCAATTACTTACTTCTGTAAACCCTAGTAGCTAGTTTAGTATAAATAGGACTTTTTACTATCTTTGTAAGGAGTTTTTGAGTAGTTTCATGCTATCTTAGACTTTTGTGAGGGCTGGACATTCGGCCATGCCTGAACCTTCATCACTTATGTATTTTCAACGGTAGAGTTTCTACACACCATAGATTAAGGTGTAGACATCTGCTATTCCTCAAAGATTAATGCAAAGTACTACTGTTTTCTATTCAATTCAACTTATTCCGCTTCTAAGATATTCATTCGCACTTCAATATGATGGATGTGATGATCGTGACAGTCATCATCATTCTCAACTTATGGACGCGTGCCTGACAACCACTTCCGTTCTACCTTAGATTGAATGGATATCTCTTGGATATCTAATACAGGGGACCGAGTTCGAGTTATTAGTGTCTTCGTGGTATAAGTTAGAACCCATGGATGACCATTCCTGAGATCCAAAAAGTCTAAACCTTGTCTGTGGTATTCCGAGTAGGATCTAGGAAGGGATGGCTGTGACGAGCTTCAAACTCGCGAGTGCTGGGCGTAGTGACAGACGCAAAAGGATAGTAAATCCTATTCCAGTATGATCGAGAACCGACAGATGATTAGCCATGCAGTGACAGTGCATTGGACCATTTTCACAGGAGGATGGGATGTAGCCATTGACAACGGTGATGCCCTACATAAAGCTTGCCATGGAAAGGAGTAGGAAGGATTAGATGAAGACAGCAGGAAAGCAGAGGTCCAGAGGGACGAAAGCATCTCTGTACGCTTATCTGAAATTCTCACCAATGAATTACATAAGTACCACTATCCTATTTTATATTTTATTTATCTTTTACTTATCAATTCATAAAATCAGTTTAATCTGCCTGACTGAGATTTACAAGGTAACCATAGCTTGCTTCAAGCCGACAATCTCCGTGGGATCGACCCTTACTCACGTAAGGTTTATTACTTGGACAACCCAGTGCACTTGCTGGTTAGTTGTACGAAGTTGTGAAATAGATATAAGATCATGAACGTGCGTATTGAGTTTTTAGCGTCGTTACCAAGGAATGGAATGATCACGATTTCGCACACCAAGTTGTTGGCGCCGTTGCCGGGGATTGTTCGAGTTTGGACAACTGACGGTTCATCTTGTTGCTCAGATTAGGTAATTTTATTTTAATTTTAAGCTTTTTATTTCTTATTTTTGAAAAATACAAAAAAAAATTTCGTTTTTCCCAATTAATTTTCGAAAAATAAAAAAAAAATTTACAAAATCATAAAATCCAAAAATAATTTGATGTTTCTTGTTTGAGTCTAGAGTCAAGTTTTAAGTTTGGTGTCAATTGCATTTTTTTTAATTTTCTAGAAAATTATTTTCAAAAGTTTCATGCATTGCATTCTTCATGATCTTCAAGTTGTTCTTGGCCAGTCTTCTTGTTTGATCTTCATATTTTCTTGTTTTGTGTCTTTTCTTGTTTTTCATATGCATTCTTGAATTCTTAGTATCTAAAATTCGAAATCTAACTTTCAATTTTAAATTTTTATTTTAATTAAATTTCGAAATTCTCTCTCTCATCTCCTTCTATTTATTTATTCATCTACTAACACTTCTCTTCCATCCAAAAAAAATTCGAACACCACCTCCCTCTCTGTGTTCGAGTTTTTTCCACTTCTCTTCTTTACATTACATTCTTTTCTTCTTCTACTCACACAAAGGAATCTCTATACTGTGACATAGAGGATTCTATATTTTCTTTGTTATTCCCTTCTTTGTCATATGAGCAGGAGCAAGGACAAGAACATTCTTGTTGAAGCAGATCCTGAACCTGAAAAGGACTCTAAAAAGGAAACTAAGAGAAGCTAAAATGCAACAATCCAGAGACAACCTTACAGGAATTTTTGAACAGGAAGAGGAGATGGCAGCCGAAAATAATAATAATGCAAGGAGGATGCTTGGTGACTTTACTGCACCTAATTGCAATTTACATGGAAGAAGCATCTCCATCCCTGCCATTGGAGCAAACAACTTTGAGCTGAAACCTCAATTAGTTTCTCTGATGCATCAGAACTGCAAGTTTCATGGACTTCCATCTGAAGATCCTTTTCAGTTCTTAACTGAATTCTTGCAGATCTGTGATACTGTTAAGACCAATGGGGTTGATCCCGAGGTCTACAGGCTTATGCTTTTCCCATTTTCTGTAAGAGACAGAGCTAGAGTGTGGTTGGACTCTCAACCCAAAGATAGCCTAAACTCTTGGGATAAGCTGGTCACGGCTTTCTTAGCCAAGTTCTTTCTTTCTCAAAAGCTGAGTAAGCTTAGAGTGGATGTTCAAACCTTCATACAGAAAGAAGGTGAATCCCTCTATGAAGCTTGGGAGAGATATAAGCAACTGACCAAAAAGTATACTTCTGACATGCTTTCAGAATGGACCATCCTGGATATATTCTATGATGGTCTGCCTGAGCTATCAAAGATGTCATTGGACCATTCTGCAGGTGGATCCATTCACCTAAAGAAAATGCCTGCAGAAGCTCAAGAACGCATTGACATGGTTGCTAATAACCAGTTCATGTACACTTCTGAGAGGAATCCTATGAGTAATGGGACGCCTCAGAAGAAGGGAGTTCTTGAAATTGATACTCTGAATGCCATATTGGCTCAGAATAAAATATTGACTCAGCAAGTCAATATGATTTCTCAGAGTCTGAATGGAATGCAAGCTGCATCCAACAGTACTCAAGAGGCATCTTCTGAGGAAGAAGCTTATGATCCTGAGAACCCTGCAATAGCATAGGTGAATTACATGGGTGAACCCTATGGAAACACCTATAATCTCTCATGGAGAAATCACCCAAATCTCTCATGGAAGGATCAACAAAAGCCTCAACAAGGCTTTAATAATGGTGGAAGAAACATGTTTAGCAATAGCAAGCCTTTTCAATCATCCACTCAGCAAAAGACAGAGAATTCTGAGCAGAATCCATCTAGATTGGCAAATATAGTCTCTGATCTATCTAAGGCCACTCTAAGTTTCATGAATGAAACAAGGTCCTCCATTAGAAATTTGGAAGCACAAGTGGGCCAGCTGAGTAAAGGAATCACTGAAACCCCTCTTAGTATTCTCCCAAGCAATACACAAGAAAATCAAAAAGGAGAGTGCAAGGCCATTGAAATGACCATCATGGCCGAAACCACAAAAGAGCAGGAGGACGTGAACCCCAGTGAGGAAGACCTCCTGGGACGTCCAGAGATCAATAAGGAGTTTTCCTCTGAGGAACCAGAGGAATCTGAGGCTCATCTAGAGACCAAAGAGATTCCATTGAACCTCCTTATGCCATTCATGAGCTCTGATGAGTATTCTTCTTCTAAAGAGAATGAAGATGTTACTGAAGAGCAAGTTGCCAAGTACCTTGGTGCTATCATGAAGCTGAATGCCAAATTATTTGGTAATGAGACTTGGAAAGATGAACCTCCCTTGCTCACCAATGAACTGAGTGATCTGGATCAACTGAGATTGCCTCAGAAGAAACAGGATCCTGGAAAGTTCTTAATACCTTGTACCATAGGCACCATGACCTTTGAGAAGGCTCTATGTGACCTTGGGTCAGGGATAAACCTTGTGCCCCTCTCTGTAATGGAGAAATTGGAAATCTTTGAGGTGCAAGTTGCCAGAATCTCACTAGAGATGGCAGACAACTCAAGAAAACAGGTTTATGGACTAGTAGAGGACATGTTAGTAAAGGTTGAAGACCTTTACATCCCTGCTGATTTCATAATCCTAGACATTGGGAATGAAGAGGATGAATCCATCATCCTTGGAAGACCCTTCCTAGCCACAGCAAGAGCTGTGATTGATGTGGATAGAGGAGAGTTGGTCCTTCAACTGAATGAGGACTACCTTGTGTTTAAAACTCAAGGTCCTCTTTCTGTAACCATGGAGAGGAAGCATGAAAAGCTTCTCTCAGTACAGAGTCAAACAAAGCCCCCACAATCAAACTCTAAGTTTGGTGTGGAGAGGCCTCAGCTAAACTCTAAGTTTGGTGTTGAATCCCCACATCCAAACTCTAAGTTTGGTGTTGGGACTCTATAAAATTGACCTGATCACCTGTGTGGCTCAGTGAGAGCCCACTGTCAAGCTATTGACATTAAAGAAGTGCTTGTTAGGAGGCAACCCAATGTTATTTAATATATTTTATTTTATTTTCTCTTTGTTATTTCATGAATTACCAGGTTGATGATCATGTGGAGTCACAAAAACTACAAAAAAAATTCAAAAATAGAATGAAAAACAGCATTGAAAATAGAACACCCTGGAGAAAAGGCTTACTGGTGTTTAAACGCTAGTAAGGAGCATCTGGCTGGCGTTAAACGCCAGGAATGCACCCCAAAGGAAAACTGGTGTTCAACGCCAGAAACATGCTACAGACTGGCGTTGAACGCCCAAAACAAGCATGGAAGTGGCGTTTAATGCCAGAAACATGCTGCAATCTGGCGTTAAACGCCAGGATTGCGTACAGAGGGCATTTACACGCCTAATTGGAGTAGGGATGATTAAAGTCCTTGGCCCCACTGGATCTGTGGACCCCACATGATCTCGTCAGGATCTGTGGACCCCACAGGATCCCCACCTACTTCTTCTCTCCTCTTCACACATTTTCATAACTCTCTTCCCCAAATACCTCTCACCAATCAACTCAATCACTCTTTCCCATCACCTCTTCACCACTCACATCCATCCTCTCTTCCCCAAAAACCCCCACCTACCTTTAAATTCAAAATAATTTCCCTCCCAAACCCAACCCTAAATGGCCGAACCCTAACCCCTCCCCACTCCTATATAAACCCTTCATTCCTTCTTCATTTTCACACAACACAACCATCTCTTCTTCCCCTTGGCCGAATCCACCTTCTCCCTTCATCTCCTCTATTTTTCTTCTTCTCCTACTTCTTTCTCTTTTCTTTTGCTCGAGGACGAGCAAACATTTTAAGTTTGGTGTGGTAAAAGTATAGCTTTTTGTTTTTTCATAACTATTCATGGCACCTAAGGCCAGAGAAACCTCTAGAAAGAGGAAAGGGAAGGCAATTGCTTCCACCTCTGAGTCATGGGAGATGGAGAGATTCATCTCTAAGGTCCATCAAGACCACTTCTATGAAGTTGTAGCCAAGAAGAAAGTGATCCCTGAAGTTCCTTTCAAACTCAAAAAGAATGAGTATCCAGAGATCCGACTTGAAATCCAAAGAAGAGGTTGGGAAGTTCTAACCAACCCCATTCAACAAGTCGGGATCTTAATGGTTCAAGAGTTCTATGCAAACGCATGGGTTACCAGGAACCATGATCAAAGTGTGAACACGAACCCAAAGAATTGGCTCACCATGGTTCGGGGGAAATACTTAGATTTCAGTCCAGAGAATGTAAGGTTGGCGTTCAACCTACCAATGATGGAAGAGAACGCACGCCCCTACACTAGAAGAGTCAACTTTGATCAAAGGTTGGACCAAGTCCTCATGGACATATGTGTGGAATGAGCTCAATGGAAAATTGACTCAAGGGGCAAGCCGGTTCAACTAAGAAGGCCTGACCTCAAACCAGTGGCTAGAGGATGGTTGGAGTTCATTCAACGCTCAATCATTCCTACTAGCAACCGGTCTGAAGTTACTATAGACCGGGCCATCATGATCCATAGTATCATGATTGGGGAGGAAGTGGAAGTTCATGAGATTATACCTCAAGAACTCTACAAGGTGGCTGACAAGTCCTCCACTTTGGCAAGGTTAGCCTTTCCTCACCTCATTTGTCACCTCTGCAATTCGGCAGGAATTGACATAGAGGGGGACATCCTCATTGAAGAGGATAAGCCCATCACTAAGAAAAAGATGGAGCAAACAAGAGAGCATGGACCTCAACATGAGCATGAGGAAATTCCACACCATGAAATCCCTGAGATGCCTCAAGGGATGCACTTTCCTCCACAAAACTATTGGGAACAAATCAACACTTCCCTAGGTGAATTAAGTTCCAACATGGGACAATTAAGGGTAGAACATCAAGAGCACTCCATCATCCTCCATGAAATTAGAGAAGATCAAAGAGCTATGAGGGAGGAGAAAGAAAGACAAGGAAGAGACATAGAGGAGCTCAAAAGCACCATTGGTTCTTCAAGAAGAGGAAGACGCCACCCACACTAAGGTAGACTCATTCCTTAATCTCCTTGTTTATTTATTTTCCTGTTTTTCGTCTTTTATGTTAAATGTTTGTTTATGTTTGTGTCTTATTACATGATCATTAGTGTCTAAGTGTCTATGCCTTAAAGTTATGAATATGAATCCTTCACCTCTCTTAAATGAAAACTGTTCTAAAAACAAAAGAACAAGAAGTACATGGTTTCGAATTCATCCTTGAAACTAGTTTAATTATTTTGATGTGGTGGCAACACCTTTTGTTTTCTGAATGTGTGCTTGAACAGTGCATATGTCTTTTGAATTTGATGTTTAAGAATGTTAAATATGTTGGCTCTTGAAAGAATGATGACAAGGAGACATGTTATTTGATAATCTGAAAAATCATAAAAATGATTCTTGAAGCAAGAAAAAGTAGTGAATACAAAGCATGCAGAAAAAAAATAGCGAAAAAAAAGAGAAAGAAAAAGAAAAAGCAAGCAGAAAAAGCCAAAAGCTCTTTAAACCAAAAGGCAAGAGCAAAAAGCCAATAGCCCTTAAAACCAAAAGGCAAGGGTAATAAAAAAGATCCAAGGCTTTGAGCATCAGTGGATAGGAGGGCCTAAAGGAATAAAATCCTGGCCTAAGCGGCTAAACCAAGCTGTCCCTAACCATGTGCTTGTGGCGTGAAGGTGTCAAGTGAAAACTTGAGACTGAGCGGTTAAAGTCAAGGTCCAAAGCAAAAGAAGAGTGTGCTTAAGAACCCTGGACACCTCTAATTGGGGACTTTAGCAAAGCTGAGTCACAATCTGAAAAGGTTCACCCAGTTATGTGTCTGTGGCATTTATGTATCCGGTGGTAATACTGGAAAACAAAGTGCTTAGGGCCACGGCCAAGACTCATAAAGTAGCTATGTTCAAGAATTAACATACTGAACTAGAAGAATCAATAACACTATCTAAACTCTGAGTTCCTATAGATGCCAATCATTCTGAACCTCAATGGATAAAGCGAGATGCCAAAACTATTCAAGAGGCAAAAAGCTACAAGTCCCGCTCATCTGATTGGAGCTAAGTTTTATTGATATTTTGGAATTTATAGTATATTCTCTTCTTTTTATCCTATTTGATTTTCAGTTGCTTGGGGACAAGCAACAATTTAAGTTTGGTGTTGTGATGAGCGGATAATTTATACGCTATTTGGCATTGTTTTTAGTATATTTTTAATAGGATCTAGTTACTTTTAGGGATGTTTTTATTAGTTTTTATGCTAAATTCACATTTCTGGACTTTACTATGAGATTTTGTGTTTTTCTGTGATTCCAGGCATTTTCTGGCTGAAATTGAGGGACTTGAGCAAAAATCAGATTCAGAGGTTGAAGAAGGACTGCAGATGCTGTTGGATTCTGACCTCCCTGCACTCAAAGTGGATTTTCTGAAGCTACAGAACTCCAAATGGCGCGTTTCCAATTGCGTTGGAAAGTAGACATCCAGGGCTTTCCAGAAATATATAATAGTTCATACTTTGCCCGAGTTTAGATGATGCAATCTGGTGTTGAACGCCAGTTCCATGTTGCAGTCTGGCGTTCAGCGCCAGAAACAAGTTGCAAAGTGGAGTTCAACGCCAGAAACACGTTACAAACTGGCGTTCAACTCCAAGAATGACCTCTCCATGTGAAAGCTTCACGCTCAACCCAAGCACACACCAAGTGGGCCCCGGAAGTGGATTTCTACATCAATTACTTACTTCTGCAAACCCTAGTAGCTAGTTTAGTATAAATAGGACTTTTACTATCTTTGTAAGGAGTTTTTGAGTAGTTTTATGCTATCTTAGACTTTTGTGAGGGCTGGCCATTCGGCCATGCCTGAACCTTCATCACTTATGTATTTTCAACGGTAGAGTTTCTACACACCATAGATTAAGGTGTGGAGCTCTGCTGTTCCTCTAAGATTAATGCAAAATACTACTGTTTTCTATTCAATTCAACTTATTCCGCTTCTAAGATATTCATTCGCACTTCAATATGATGGATGTGATGATCGTGACAGTCATCATCATTCTCAACTTATGAACACGTGCCTGACAACCACTTCCGTTCTACCTTAGATTGAATGGATATCTCTTGGATATCTAATACAGGGGACCGAGTCCGAGTTATTAGTGTCTTCGTGGTATAAGTTAGAACCCATGGATGGCCATTCCTGAGATTTGGAAAGTCTAAACCTTGTCTGTGGTATTCCGAGTAGGATCTGGGAAGGGATGGCTGTAACGAGCTTCAAACTTGCGAGTGCTGGGCGTAGTGACTGACGCAAAAGGATAGTAAATTCTATTCCAGTACGATCGAGAACCGACAGATGATTAGCCATGCAGTGACAGCGCATTAGACCATTTTCACAGGAGGATGGGATGTAGCCATTGACAACGGTGATACCCTACATAAAGCTTGCCATGGAAAGGAGTAGGAAGGATTGGATGAAGACAGCAGGAAAGCAGAGGTTCAGAGGGACGAAAGCATCTCTATACGCTTATCTGAAATTCTCACCAATGAATTACATAAGTACCACTATCCTATTTTATATTTTATTTATCTTTTACTTATCAATTCATAAAATCAGTTTAATCCGCCTGACTGAGATTTACAAGGTAACCATAGCTTGCTTCAAGCCGACAATCTCCGTAGGATCGACCCTTACTCACGTAAGGTTTATTACTTGGACGACCCAGTGCACTTGCTGGTTAGTTGTACGAAGTTGTGAAACAGATATAAGATCATGAACGTGCGTATTGAGTTTTTAGCGCCGTTACCAAGGAATGGAATGATCACAATTTCGCACACCACTTATTTTAAGAGAAACTTGTATAAGCTGTTTTTAACTTTCAGAATTCTATATTTTCTATATGTAGCTAGCCGGCTTAAACTCCGCGAGCCGTGGCTAGATCTTTATAATGTTATACTCTTATATTTTGTTATATTATATCTATTTCAAATGTGTTAAGTTTATAGCTTCATGTGTATGTTTTGCGCTTTTCAAATCATATTTTTGAGTTGCATCCTTTATCAGGCTTCTAGAATATATTACTTCTTCTATATACGATATGCATAAGCTTTAGACTTGTCGCAACCTTTGATTAACCTTTGCTTTACGACGCGAGGTAAGGCTTAGGGTAATTAGGGTGTTAGACGTAGTATACTTGGGCTCACGACCTATTCAGCAAAAGCGTCGGAAGCTCGGACCTGAACGGACACAGGTCGTAGAGGAACAAGTGCAAGCCTTGCTGGAAGCAGGGTTTATAAGGGAGATAAAGTATCCATTGTAGCTAGCTAATGTCGTTTTAGTAAAGAAATAAAGCAGAAGTGGAGGATGTGCGTTGATTACACTAACCTCAATAAAGCTTGCCCCAAGGACCCATATCCTCTCGCTACCCTTAATGCTCTGGTTGACTCGGCCTCAGGCTATCAGTATTTTTCCATCATGGACGCCTACTCGGGATACAACTAAATCTCGATGTATAAACTGGACCAAGAAAAGACCTCGTTCATAACCCCAAAAACTAACTATTGCTACATAGTCATGCCTTTCAGGTTAAAGAACGTTGGACCTACATACCAACAACTGATGAATAAAATATTTTCTTCCCACTTAGGGAAACTTATGGAGGCATATGTAGACACATGATCGTCAAGACCAAGGAAAATTCAACGCTCTGATCCGACCTCTCTGAGGTATTCTCTATATTAAGGAGGCATTAGATGAGGCTGAATTCCTCAAAATGCACCTTTGCAGTAGAAGCAAGAAAGTTCTCGGGCTTCATGTTAACCCATAGAGGCATAGAAGCAAACCCAAACAAGTGTCAGGCTATACTCAACATGAAGAGCCCGACTTATGTTAAAGAGGTCCAACAATTAAATGGAAGGTTAGTGGCTCTATCCAGATTCCTAGCTAGATCAGCCCTGAAATCACTCCCCTTATACTCAATCCTCAGAAAAGGGAAGCAATTTGAATGGACCCCAGAATACAAACAAGCCTTTCAGGACTTCAAAGCATTCTTGGGACAACCTCCCACACTTAACCGACCTGTCGAAAGGGAAGAGTGACGAACTGATTCTTGCCAGTAAAGAAATTTATAAAAATAATCGCGTTGTAAGTATAGTTTCTAAACCAACAGAGAATCCTTTCTTACAAAAGTTTGGTTGTCACAAGTAACAAAACCCAATAAAATTTAGAGAAAATGACAAATAGGTCCTTAACCTTTTGCCTCGCGGACATTTTCATCCCTGACCATTGAAAATTACTTTTAAGTCCTTGACATTCACAAAACTTGGACGGATCAGTCCCTAACGGAAGCATTTGGACGGATCAGTCCCTGACGGAGGCATTTGAATGAAGGGACTGATCCATCCAAATTTTGTGAAAGTCAAGGACTTAAAAGTATTTTTCAATGGTCAGAAACAAAAATGTCCGCAGGACAAAAGGTCAGAGACATATTTGTCCTTTTCTCTAAAATTTATAACCGAAGTATTTAAACCTCGGGTCGTCTCTCAAGGAATTGCAGGGAGGTATGATTTATTATTGGTTATGGAAGATTGTATATTTTTTGGTTTTTAAAATAAGGGACAAGTAATTTAAATGGCAAGAAAAAATAGATTAATAATTAAAAAGAAAAATCTATTGGCAAGGTATAAGAACTGGAAATCCTTTCCTTGGTATCCTTATCAGGTGTGATGAGAATTGTTGTTGCTCCCACTTAGTTAACCCTTACTAAATAAAGGGAAGTCAAGTGAACTAATTAATTTGATCCTTAAGTCCTAGTCAACTCATGTGGGAAGACTAGCTTTAGAGCGATCCAAATAAATCAGCAACTCCAATTTCATTCAACAGCTGAGTTTGACAACTCAAGTGTTACCAATTACTTAACCAAAACCAAAAGGGGAAAATAAATCTAAATTAAATTGAAAGCATCATAAATAGAATGAAACAATCATTAATCTGAAATACCTCAAATTGCATTTAAACATAAATTCAAATCCTAACATGGAAAGGTTCATAAGCCAAATTGAAAAGATAAATAACAATTAAAGTAATAAAATAAATAAAAGTAGAAAATAAATTAAAGGAACATTGAACCTGTGATTGAAGAGATCATAGCTTAAACATAATAGAAATCCTAAATCCTAATCCTAAGAAAGAGGAGAGAACCTCTCTCTCTACATCTAATCCTAAAATTATGACTATTGTGTATGTCACTAGGTTGTTAAGTTAAATTCCTCCATTCTCTGGCTTATATTCTGTGTTTCTGACTTGGATTTGGGCCGAAAAAGAGTCCAGAAATCGCTGGGGGCATTTTCTACAGATTCTTGTACGTGGCGTCTGTCACGCGTTTGTGTAGGTCACGTGTTCGCGTCATCTGGGAGTTTTTCTTGTCACGTGTACGCGTCAGTCACGCGTTCGCGTCAATTGCGTTCTGCTCAAGGCGCGCGTTCGCGTCGTCCACGCGTACACGTCGCTGCCATTTCACGCTAGGCACGCGTTCGCGTCGTCCATGCGTTCGTGTCGCTGCCTTTTCTTCAAAACTCCGTTTTTGTGCTTTCCTTCCATTATTTTTGTATGTTTCCTTTCTGTCCTCTAAGCCATTCCTGCCCTATGAGACCTGAAAATACTTAACACACAAATCACGGCATCGAATGGTAATAAAGGATAATTAAAATTAATATTTTTAAAGCATAGGAAACGTGTTTTACATATATTATAAAATAAGGAAGGGAAAGTAAAACCATGCAATTTACATGAATAAGTGGGTGAAGAATTGATAGAAACACTCAATTTGAGCACAAAATACATCATAAAATATGGGTTTATCAACCTCCCCACACTGAAACAATAGCATGTCCTCATGCTAAATCCAAGAAAAAAGGTAAAGTTAGAATGGTGGAATCTGATGCAATGCAATCTATTCTAAATGCAATCTTACCTAAATGAATCATGCAATTTTTAATTATTATCCACCTATATATATAGAGCTTACATGTGGTTAATTTGATTCATATTTTCAAGGAATCATATATGCATAGCCAAACCTAAATCATGTTAAAGCACTTTCACAATTGAGTTGGGTAAAAATATTTCACAAACTTGCAAGGCAATTAACAATTAAGTAGAGATATATGGTGATGAGCTATTGAACCCTCACTGAATTTTGTGTTTACTCTCTAGTCACTCAGTGTTTGGGGTTAATCACTCTATCCTTTTTCTATTCATTCTTTCTAAAACTTTGTTCTTCATCTAACCAATCTACAAATATACAATGTGTACATACAAACATCATGAGGTCTTTTTCAAGGTTGTAATGGGGCCAAGGTAAAGGTAAGGGTATATATATAAGGCTAAATGAGCTATAAGTTGAATCCTTAATTAGTCTAAGATCTCACCTAACATATACATACTCTATATAATTTATAACTTTCTTGGGATTCCCAATTTTCCACTTTATTAATACATACTCATGTACCAATTTCATTTTGATATTTACCTTATGTGCATTGATTTCTTCACTAAACTTATTATTGGGGTAATTTTGTCCCCTTATTTATTTAATTAAAAAGGAAAGATTTTTTTTGAAACATAAATATAACATATATCAAAGCACATGGTATTTTAGTTTAAATTTGTTTCACATGAGCATACTCCCAAAAATCCTTATTATTTTATTGATTTAATCATTTTCTATCAACCCATGTTCCCACGTCTCCCCACACTTAGTGGATACACAATCTCTATCTTAAGCTAACCAAGGATTCAACTTGGGATTTTTAATTTGTTTTTCTGCTTAAGGCTAGTAATGTGGTTATAGAACAAGAGGGGATTAAAAGCTCAAGGGGGCTAACAAAGGTGATGTAGGAGGTAGGCTTATTTGGGATATGTAAGGAAAAATTCAAATGATGGCCTCAATCATATGTGTGGGTGTATCTACATTCTATATTGGACATATAGATTAAAACAAAGTAAAGATTACAAGCATAGAAAAGAAGTGCAAAACACACAGTAATGAAATTTATGGTTGAATATAACCATACAATTAAGCTCAAAAACTCACAGGTTGTGTGTTCGTTGGCTCAAAAACCATATATCAATTATGTATGTCATGCAAGTAGAAATCAAGAGTTCCCATTATTCTCAATGTGAATCTTAGGATGGCTCTTAAAATCTTAGTGTTCTTCCTTGAAGAAATGTTGTTTAAATTAACCAACATTTATTGCTATATATATAAAATGTGTGGATTGTTGTGATTCTGTTAAACTAAAGTTTCTAGTTTACTCTTTTTATTTTTAATTAATCCAAATTATCGTATGCTAAAAGGGTAAACTAAACTAATTAATCCATATATTCTATATCACAACTTAATAAGCTAAAAGTGCAACTAGACTAAACTAAATATCCAAGATAAATAAATAAACCCAAGTGTAAAATGTAGAAATATAGTAAAAATACAGCAAAATAAAAATGTGCAAATACCGGAAGATAAATAAGATAAGGTAAAATAAAAATAAAAATACAGAAAAATAAGCAAAATAGGATAAAAAGAGAGTCTGAAAAGTGGTTCACCAAAATAAAGTACACCAGAGATGGCGATCTCTCCACACTTAAATAATAGCATCATCATCGATGCTCAGTCAAGCTGGGTGTGAGAAGTGTCATCTCCGGTAAGGATGGGCAGTAGGTGTCTCTGTGGTGATAGGAGGATCTGCGGTCTGGAGGAGTGTCGGAGGGTCTGCCTACCGTAGTGGAGGCTCTGCCTGAAGGGGGATCTCTGGATCAGCTGGCTGTATCTGGTGGGGCTTCTCATGCTGTGGTGCAGCCTGCTCAGCTCCTGCCTGCTCAGCCTCTGCATGTGCCTCCTCCTCAGATGGCTCAAAAGGGGTGTCAGGCTCGGAGGGGATGTCGTGGCGGCCAGATCGAATCATCAACTTTAAGTGCTCATAGCGTCACTTGTTACGACGCTCAGATCTCTCATATCGCCACTGGTTGCGGTACTCCATCTGGTGCAACCGGTCAAAGAGGCGATGCACGAGGTGGTAGATGAGCTCAGAAGTAGGTGAGGGTGTAGTAGTGGTGGCTGGTGCGGTAGTGGATGCAGAAGGAGCAGCAGAACATGTGGCAGCCTCAGCAGAGTCAATGAGAAAAGGAGGTCTGTACCCCGAAGCCTGAAACTTCTTGCTGTGAGAAATAATCTTCTTGCAGTCCACAGCAGTTGGCTTCGCATCTGTCGGCTCCTAGGGCACCTCAGCTCGGCGGCCTAGCTGAGTAATTAGGTATGGGAATGGGAGGGTGCCTCTGACATGGACTCTGGCCATGTAATACTGGATGAAACGGGGAAGATATAAGTCATTTCCCTCCATCACACACTAGATGAGGGTAATCATAGCAGCAGGCACCTCTGTCTCATGAGTGCTCAGCATCACGTAGTTACTCAGGATCTGCTACCAGAGCCGAGCCTCATCAATAAATAATTTTAATTCCTTTGGGGGCCACTGCAGACTTACCCATGACCCAGGGGAGAGTAGGATCAAGAGCTATAGTCTTCTTGACTGCGTCCCAGTCAAATCTCATAAATCGCATATCCTCCTCAGCCTTTTGGTAGCCATCTGGCTGAGCTGATTTAGGTAGGAGATGGAAGATTTCTTTGATTGCTTCCTCAGTAACCAGAATCTACTCGCCTCTATGCTAAACTGCATCCAGGGAGGTTTTAAAGTAGTTGCAATAGAATTCTCTGACCCAGGATGAGTTAATCTCAGTCAAGTTTCTCTCCAAGAAGAACCAGCCTCTCTGTTTAATTTGTTCTGAGGTGTATTGTTTAAGTTCTTCTGGAATTTTGAGTGTCCTTTCCAGGTATAGGTTCCTGCAAGTGGCAAAAACTGGGTACTTCAGCTCACAGTATCTGTTTGCAAATTTTTCTGGGTCAGTGGTGGGCACCAACTGATCAGCCTTTTCCTGCGGGGTGAAATTCTTTTCCCGCCAGGAATCGTCATGGAGGAGATCCAAAATAGATGTAGAGATTTCTCCTCTTTTTTTTTTTTTTTGCCTGTAGTTGCTTTGCCTTTTCCCTTACTTTTGGGATCAGACATCTTGAAAATTAGAAATTGCAGGATATAATTTAAGAACTAAAGCAGGAAAGCAGGTAAGCAAATAGGATTGATTTATATAAGCATAAAGGCAAAAGAGCAATAGAAGCAAGAAATGAGTTAAATATAAGTAAATTTTGGACTGTATGCAAATGAAAAGTTTGAGAGTAAAAATCACAATCCAAAATATATGATAAGTGGAATTCATGTTAATAAGGAAAAACAGTAATCATGCCTTGAGTTAGAAAGTTAAAGTAGTTAGGTAAAAAGAGAAGTTAGAAAGTTAAAGCAGTTAGTAAGTAAAAAGAAAGTTAATGTAAGTGGCATGAGAATGAATTTCCTAGTTAACAATAAATTCACAAACCTGAAGAACAATCAACTCATATTCAAGCAAAAATATGCAGTTTATTGATGATAACTTATGAAATTTGCAAAAGGAGAAGGAAATCATCAATAATTCAATTTAGTAATTCGGAACCAGAAAGAGTGAGAATGTTAGCCCATTCATTCATGACTAGGCTAGCTTGAAACCAAACAGCACAAAACTTGAATTTGCTAAAACCAGTTCATGAATGGGAGTTGAGTGAAACAATTTGAAAAAATTTGGGCAGCATTCCGGCTAAAATTGGATGTTCTCGGGTAATAAAAAGCAATAAAATCAGTTCATATAACAGTAAATAGTGCTGAAAAGATTAACAAATATCAATAACATGAGAGAACAGTGTAACAGCAGCATCAACATTAAAGAACAACATATGAACACGATATCATCACAGCAAATTCAGAACTGCGAATCAGATAAAAACAGGTAGCAAGAATGGTGCAATTATTAGGCCTAAATCCACTAACCACATCCTAGCTACCTAACCACCTAAAATCCACTACGATCATACATCTCTAACTATCCTAATTTGAACAAGAATTTAAAAACTAACTAACTATTCGAGAAGAGGAATCGCAGTTTGGCGGAACCTGGTATGTAGAGGAACAAATGTATGGAACAGAGAGATGGTGGGAGTGTGGTGGTGGTGTTGCTGACGCGGCGGCGATGGGTAGTGGAGCGGTGGCGGTTCGGTGGCGGGGCAGGGTGCTGTGTGGTGGGTTGAAGGGGGTTATGGGGGAGGGAAGGGGAAGAGGAGGTGAGGAGGCAGGGTTGGGGGGGCGTGGTGGCTGGTGGGTGGTCCTGGGTGGGGACAGTGGCGATTCGGTGGCGGCTGGGGGTCGTGGAGGGAGGAGGAGAGGGAAGAGGGAAGAAGGGTGGTTCGGCGGTCTGGGTACGGCGCGGCGGGGCTGGGTGGTAGCGGTCCTGGGCGGCGATGGTGGTGGTGTGGTGGTTGGGGGGAGAAGGCAGAGAGATCAGAGGAAGATTGGGGGGAAAAAGGTGACGCAGAATGGGTAGGGTTTCGCGTGGGTTGGGATTATTGATTTTGAATCCACGCAAACGCGTGGAGCACGCGATCGCGTGAATGGGACAAAGAGGGCTCTGATGCGAACGCGTCATTGATGCGATCGCGTGGTTGGGAGATAATGAAAGTGACGCGTACGCGTGGGGCATGCGTATGCGTCGCTCAGAATTGTGCTAAACGCACAACAGGCGCACGATTCCAGCCCAACTTTCTGGGCGTTGGATCTTTATGCCAATTTTCACTCGACGCCCACGCGTGGCCTGCGCACTCGCGTGGGGTGTTTTTTTTATGGAATTATGCAGTATGCAATATGCAATGCTAATGTGGATGCTATGAATAATTCCAGGTTCTTGGGAGTAATTGGATTGGATTCATCCAAAAATCTCCACCACAATTTGGAATGCCAACAGCCTCCGGGGTCCCAAACTAGGCATGTGAAGCCTTTGAGTAAATTCAAATAGGTTTTCAAGCTCCCGAGGTGTTGAATGTCAGAATAGATTCCAGGATCCCAAACCTTGCTTTTATATCCGCCTTTTTCTTGATCTACATTTTTCCAGCTGGGCGGTTTGGAAGTTGTATTCTCACCAAGATGACCAAACATTTTCCGAGACCCATTCAATCGAACTTGATACCAATCCTTGTACTTCAAATTGAAGTGTGGAACCTTATTGAATCTTGCATACCAGCTCTGAGTACGAACCATTTCCCTTTTACTCTTAAAGCCGTAAAGAGCTCTAAGCTGGCCATCTGTTTCAAGCAAACCATATTCAAGTGGAAAAGTAAAGATCAAGGCTAAGGATTTTACCCACTTGAATTTTGTATTGGGTGGTAATGGCCTTGGGATATGTGTTTCCAGTGGTTTTGCAAGCTCTACTCCCTGGTATTCTTCTATGAATTCCTCCACTTCCTTGCGAACTTCTTTAATTTCAACCATGTCTTTATCAAAGTCTTCGATATCTTCCTCATCACTTAAATCATAAGTTGGAGGTTGCGAAAAGTCTACCTCCGCATCATCTTCGTATTCACTTGGGGAAGATTCTTTCATCTCAAAGAATTCACTTGCGGATGCAAGTTCATTACTAGGAGGACTTGACTCGTGATTATCATTGTGAAGGAAACTCGCCTCTGGAGTTGTTCCGTCCAGCTCTTCATAAGATTCCTGCTTTGGGGGTTGTGCACTATCCTCCTTAGCATCAATTGCAAATTTTTTGATGGAATTCTCCTCAATTCTGGATTCCCATGGAGGTTCAACATCTCCTAAGTCTTCAACCAATTCTTCTTCTTCGATAATTTCAGCTTCCTCCACTTGTTCTAGTACAAAATCATGCTCCTTACTGCCCAGTGGGGTTTCTGGTATCTCCTTCATGCTGTGTTCTTCATTAGATTTCCCACATGAAGCCATGGGGGTTCCTTGAGTATCCAAACATCGGGAAGGTAGTCGATTTATCACTTGATTCAATTGGTAAAGTGTGGCATGAAATTTTTCAAATGTTTCCTTGTGTTGCTCCCTTGATTCTTGGGGTGATGGATATGGACATGGTGCATAGGGACGTGGTGGTTCTTGGGAGTAATTGGATTGGAATTGGGGTGGATACGGGTTAGGGTCATAGGGAGGTGAATGGTGGTAGTTGGCTTGTGAGTGTGGTGGTTCAAAGCTGTGTTGAGGTGGTGGTTCATAGGCATATGATGGGGCTTGTCGGTAATTACAAGGGGGTCCACCATATCTATCATCTTGGTATGCACCTCGGAATGGGTCTTGACTATAGTATTTTAGTGGGTGATGGTTGTCATGAAGAGGTCCACCATAACTATTGTCTTGACATGCAATATTGAATGGTCGTCGTCCATGGTAGTTTGGAAGGTGTTGTTGCCTAAAGGGTTGATCAGATCCTCGTGGCTCCATCCATCTCTGATTGCTTTGACTTTGATGCATGTTCCTGTTAAAGCTTTCATTCCTTTCAACAATATTCGAACCAAACTCAAAGCGACGGGGATGAGAACTCATAGTAACCAATAAAAATTAAAAACAAAAATAAAAACAAATAAACAAGCAAAAATAAAATATTTACAATAACCAATAACAAGGCACACAGTTGCAAATCCCCGGCAACGGTGCCATTTTGACGAACTGGTTCTTGCCAGTAAAGAAATTTATAAAAATAATCGCATTGTAAGTATAGTTTCTAAACCAACAGAGAATCCTTTCGTACAAAAGTTTGGTTGTCACAAGTAACAAAACCCAATAAAATTTATAACCGAAGTATTTAAACCTCGGGTCATCTCTCAAGGAATTACAGGGAGGTATGATTTATTATTGGTTATGGAAGATTGTATATTTTTGGGTTTTTAAAATAAGGGACAAGTAATTTAAATGGCAAGAAAAAATAGATTAATAATTATAAAGAAAAATCTCTTGGCAAGGTATAAGAACTGGCAATCCTATCCTAGTTATCCTTATAAGGTGTGATGAGAATTGTTGTTACTCCCACTTAGTTAACCCTTACTAAATAAAGGGAAGTCAAGTGAAATAATTAATTTGATCCTCAAGTCCTAGTCAACTCATGTGGGAAGACTAGCTTTAGAGTAATCCAAATAAATCAGCAGCTCCAATTTCAATCAACAGCTGAGTTTGACAACTCAAGTGTTACCAATTACTTAACCAAAACCAAAAGGGGAAAATAAATCTAAATTAAATTGAAAGCATCATAAATAGAATGAAACAATCATTAATCTGAAATACCTCAAATTGCATTTAAACATAAATTCAAATCCTAACATGGAAAGGTTCATAAGCCAAATTGAAAAGATAAATAACAATTAAAGTAATAAAATAAATAAAAGTAGAAAATAAATTAAAGGAAAATTGAACTTGTGATTGAAGAGATCATAGCTTAAACATAATAGAAATCCTAAATCCTAATCCTAAGAGAGAGGAGAGAACCTCTCTCTCTCTCTAAAAACTACATCTAATCCTAAAATTATGACTATTGTGTATGTCACTAGGTTGTTAAGTTAAATTCCTCCATTCTCTGGCTTATATTCCGTGTTTCTGACTTGGATTTGGGCCGAAAAAGGGTCCAGAAATCGCTGGGGGTGTTTTCTGCAGATTCTTGTACGTGGCGTCTGTCACGCGTTCGCGTGGGTCATGCGTTCGCGTCATCTGGGAGTTTTCCTTGTCACGCGTACGTGTCAGTCACGCGTTCGCGTCAATTGCAATCTGCTCAAGGTGCGCGTTCGCGTCGTCCACGCGTACGCGTCGCTGCCATTTCACGCTAGGCACGCGTTCGCGTCGTCCATGCGTTCGCTTCGCTGCCTTTTCTTCAAAACTCCATTTTTGTGCTTTCCTTTCATTTTTTGTATGTTTCCTTTCTGTCCTCTAAGCCATTCCTGCCCTATGAGACCTGAAAATACTTAACACACAAATCACGGCATCGAATGGTAATAAAGGATAATTAAAATTAATATTTTTAAAGCATAGGAAACGTGTTTTACATATATTATAAAATAAGGAAGGGAAAGTAAAACCATGCAATTTACATGAATAAGTGGGTGAAGAATTGATAAAAACACTCAATTTGAGCAAAAAAAACATCATAAAATATGGGTTTATCAAAGTGCTCGTGCTATACCTAGAAATAGCAAGCCGAGCTATAGCCTCAACCCTGATCCGAGAAGATGAAAAGGGGCAGCAACCTATCTACTTTGTTAGCAAAGCCTTACAGGGGGCAGAGTTGAACTATCAAAAGATACAAAAGTTTGCTTATGCCCTTATCCTCACATCTCGAAGACTTCGGCCTTATTTCCAGGCTCATACCATCAAAGTCCATACTAATCAACTAATAAAACATATTTTACAAAAGACGGATCTGGCAGGACAGATGCTACAATGGGTCGTGGAACTGTTCGAGTTTGACCTAAGATATGAAGTTCGGATAGCAATTAAGTCACAGTATCTCACCGACTTCATAGCTGAATACACGGAAAGCCAGGAAGACCCGACTACATGGAGCCTATATGTGGATGGGTGATAAACCCATATTTCATGATATAATTTGTTCTCAAATTGAGTGTTTCTATCAATTCTTCACCCACTTATTCATGTAAATTGCATGGTTTTACTTTTCCTTCCTTATTTTATGATATATGTGAAAAACATGTTTCCTATGCTTTAAAAATATTAATTTTAATTATCCTTAATTACCATTCGATACCGTAATTTTTGTGTTCAGTATTTCCAGATCTCATGGGGCAGGAATGGCTTAAAGGACAAAAAAGAAACATACAAAAATGGAAGGAAAACACAAAAATGGAGTTTTGAAGAAAAGGCAGCGACGCGAACGCATGGACGACGCAAACGCGTGCCTAGCGCAAAAATGCAGCGACGCAAACGCATGGACGACGCGGACGGGCGCCTTGAGCCGAACGCAAATGACGCGTATGCGTGACCGACGCGTACGCGTGACACGGAAAATTCCCAGATGACGGGAACGCGTGACAGACGCCACGTGCAGGAATCTACAGAAAATGCCCCCAGCGATTTCTGGACCCTTTTTCGGCCCAAATCCAAACCAGAAACACAGAATATATGCCAGAGAATGGAGGAATCAAAAGAGAGACGTAGAACAAGATTCATATTCCCAATTTTAGTATTAGATGTAGTTTTAGAGAGAGAGGTTCTCTCCTCTCTCTTAAGATTAGGATTTAGGATTTCTATTATGTTTAAGCTATGATCTCTTCAATCACAGGTTCAATATTCCTTTAGTTTATTTTCTACTTTTATTTATTCCATTACTTTAATTGTCATTTATCTTTTCATTATTGATTTACAAACTTTCCATGTTAGGATTTGAATTTATGTTTAAATACAATTTGAGGTATTCCAGATTAATGATTGTTTTATTTATGATGCTTTCAATTCAATTTAGATTTATTTTCCCCTTTTGGCCTTGGTTAAGTAATTTATAATACTTGAGTTATCAACTCAGCTGTTGATTGAAATTGGAATTCTTTGCTGGTTAATTTGCACTCCAATAACTCTAGTCTCTCCATAGGAGTTGACTAGGACCTGAGGATCAAATAAATTTGTCCACTTGACTTTCCTTTATTTACTAAGGGTTAATTAAAAGTGGGAGCAAAATCCAATTTTCATTACACCTGATAAAGATAACTAGGATAGGACTTCAATTTCTTATACCTTGCCAAGAGTTTTATTATTTATTTAAATTAATTCCTTACAATTTACTTTCTTGCCATTTACTGTTCTTGCTTTTTATCTTATACATTAAAAAAACCCAAAATATACTGTTTTACATAACCAATAATAAATCATACTTCCCTGCAATTCCTTGAGAAGACGACCCGAGGTTTGAATACTTCCGTTAATTAATTTTATTGGGTTTGCTTTAGTGACAAACAAAACTTTTGTACGAAAGAATTCTTGTTAGTTTAGAAACTATACTTACAACGTGATTATATTTGTGAATTTCTTTACTAGCAGAAATCTGTTCGTCAAAATGGCGCCGTTGCCGGGGAATTGCAAACGTGTGCCTTATTATTGGTTATTGTAAAAATTTTATTTTGCTTATTTATTTGATTTTATCTTTGTTTCTAATTTTTATTAGTCACTATGAACTCTCACCCCCTATCGCTTTGAGTTTGGTTCCAATGCTGTTGCAAGGAATGGAAGTTATAACAGGAACATGCATCAGGGTCAAAACAATCAGAGATGGAAGGAGCCACGAGGATCTAATCAACCCTTTGGGCAACAACACCCTCCAAACTACCATGGACGACGACCATTTAACAATGCATGTTAAGACAATAGTTATGGTGGACCCTTCCGTGATAACCATCACCCACCAAATTACTATAGTCAGAAACCATTCCGAGGTGCATACCAAGATGATATATATGGTGGAACTACTTGTAATTACCGACAAGCCCCGCCATATGCCTATGAACCACCTCCTCAACGCAGCTTTGAACCACCACACTCACAAGCCAACTACCACCATTCACCTCCATATGACCCTAACCCTTATCCACCCCAATTCCAACCCGATTACTCTCAAGAACCACTACTTCCCTATGCACCATGTCCATATCCATCACTCCAAGAATCAAAGGAGCAACTCAAGGAAACATTTGAAAAATTTCATGCCACACTTCACCAATTGAATCAAGCGATAAATAGACTACCTTCCCGACGTTCGGACACTCAAGGAACCCCCATGGCTTTATGTGGACAATCTAATGAAGAACACAGCATGAAGGAGATACTAGAAACCGCACTGGACAGTAAAGAGCATGATTTTATGCTGGAACAAGTGGAGGAAGCTAAAATTATAGAAGAAGAAGAATTGGTTGAAGACTTAGGACACGCTGAACCTCCATGGGAATCCAGAACTGTGGAGAATTCCGTCAAGAAATTTACAATCGATGCTAAGGAGGATAGTGCACAACCTCCAAAGCAGGAATCTTATGAAGAACTGGACGGAATAACTCAACAAGCAAGTTTTCTTGATAATGATAATCCCGAACTAAGTTCTCCTACTAATGAACTTGCATACGCAAGTGAACTCTTTGAGATGGGAGAATCTTCCCCAAGTGAATACGAAGATGATGCGGAGATAGATTTTTCACAACCTCCAACTTATGACTTGAGTGATGAGGAAGATATCGAAGACTTGGATCAAGATGTGGTTGAAACCAAAGAAGCCTGCAAGGAAGTAGATGAATTCACAGAAGAATACAAGGGAGTAGAGCTTGCAAAACCACTGGAAAAACCTAACCCATGGCCATTACCGCCCAATACTAAATTTAAGTCGGTAAAATCCTTAGCTTTTATCTTTACTTTCCACTTGAATATGGTTTGCTTGAAACAGATGGCCAGCTTAGAGCTCTTTGCGGCTTTAAGAGTAAAAGGGAAATGGTTCATGCTCAAGGCTGGTATGCAAGATTCAATAAGGTTCCTTGCTTCAATCTGAAGTGCGAGGATTAGTTTCGAGTTCAATTGAATGGGTCTCGGAAAATGTTTGGTCATCTTGGTGAGAATGCAACTTCCAAACCGCCCGGCTGGAAAAGTAAAAATCAAGACAAAGGCGGATATAGTAGCAAGGTGTGGGATCCTGGAATCTATTCTGACATTCAACATCCCGTGAACCTGAGAACCTGTTTGAATTTACTCAAGGACTTTACATGCCTAGTTTGGGACCCCGGAGGCTGTTGGCATTCTAAACAGTAGTGGGGATTTTTGGATGAATTCAAGCACAAGCCACCATAACAAAGGACTCCCCAAATGTCCAACTTAAGGACTTTAACTAAAAGTGCTAGGTGGGAGACAACCCACCATGGTATGATCGTTCCTTTTTCAATTTTATTTCATTTTGTTTGTTTTTATTTTATTTTATTTTCATTGAACCTGGAATTATTCATATCCCCTATATTAGCATTGCATATTGCATACTGCATAACTACATATAAAAAAAGAAAAAAATCACCCCACGCGAGCGCGTAGGCCACGCGTGGACGTCGAATGGAAATTGGCATAAAGATCCAATGCCCGAAAAGTTGGGCTGGAATAGTACGGATGGTGTGCGTTTAGCACAAATCGGCCCACGCGTTCGCATTCCTAACGCAAACGCGTCACTTGCACTACGCAAGTCCCACGCGAAAGCGTGAGCGACGCGTACACATCGCATGGATTTTAGGGAACCTCATGGAAACAGAGAGTTGTGATGCTGGAATCGTGCGTTTAGCACAATTATGTGCGACTCGTTCGCGTGCCCCACGCGTACGCGTCACTTTCATTATCCCACAATCACGCGATCGCGTCACTCCCCTTTTCACCCAAATCACGCGATCGCGTGCTCCACGAGTTCGCGTGGATTCAAAATCCTTAACCCCAACCCACGCGAAACCCTACCATTCCATGTCACCCAAAAACCCCCCCCCACCCCCTCTACAACCTCTCTTCTCCCATTACCCAACCACCACCACTCCTAGCCGCCCAACCCCGACCACCGCGCCGCACCACACCGCCGACGCCCCTCCCTTCTTCCTCTTTTCCGTCTTCTCCTCCCTCCCCTTCCCCTCTTCCCCTATCCTCCTCCCTCCACGACCACACCCCCACTGCTGTCGCCCCGTTTCACAATTGTGATTCACAAAATTGTGATTCACAAAATTGTGATTCACACTTTTCACAATTCCGCACAACTAACCAGCAAGTGCACTGGGTCGTCCAAGTAATACCTTACGTGAGTAAGGGTCGATCCCACGGAGATTGTTGGCTTGAAGCAATCTATGGTTACCTTGTAAATTTTAGTCAGGAGATTAATTATGATTATCAGTTTGAATTGCGAAAAATTAAGGAGCATGAAATAATTACTTGTTATGCAGTAATGGAGAATATGTTGGAGTTTTGGAGATGCTTTGTCTTCTGAATCTCTGCTTTCCCCATGTCTTCTTCTTCACGCACGCAAGGTTCCTCCTATGGCAAGCTGTGTGTTGGTGGATCACCGTTGTCAATGGCTACCATTCGTCCTCTCAGTGAAAATGGTCCAGGTGCGCTGTCACCGCACGGCTAATCATCTGTCGGTTCTCACTCATGCTGGAATAGGATCCATTGATCCTTTTGCGTCTGTCACTACGCCCAACCCTTGTGAGTTTGAAGCTCTTCACAGTCATTCAATCCCTGAATCCTACTCGGAATACCACAGACAAGGTTTAGACTTTCCGGATTCTCAAGAATGCTACCAATGGATTCTAGCTTATACCACAAAGATTCTGATTAAGGAATCCAAGAGATACTCATTCAATCGAAGGTAGAACGGGAGTGGTTGTCAGGCACGCGTTCATAGATTGAGAATGATGATGAGTGTCATGGATCATCACATTCATCATATTGAAGTGCAAATGAACATCTTAGATAGAAACAAGCGTGTTTGAATAGAAAACAGAAATAATTGCATTAATTCATCGAGACACAGCAGAGCTCCTCACCCCCCAACAATGGAGTTTAGAGACTCATGCCGTCAAAGAGTACAAAGTTCAGATCTAAATTGTCATGAAGTACAAAATAAATCTCTAAAAGTTGTTTAAATACTAAACTAGTAACCTAGGTTTACAGAAAATGAGTAAACTAAGATAGATAGTGCAGAAATCCACTTCTGGGGCCCACTTGGTGTGTGCTAGGACTGAGACTTGAGCTTTACACATGCCTAGGCTGTTTCCAGAGTTAAACGCCAGGTTGTAACCTGTTTCTGGCGTTTAACTCCAACTTGTAACATGTTTCTGGCGTTTAACGCCAGAATGCAACATGGAACTGGCGTTGAACGCCAGTTTACGTCATTTATCCTTGAGCAAAGTATGGACTATTATATATTGCTGGAAATCCCTGGATGTCTACTTTCCAACGCAATTGAGAGCGCGCCATTTGGACTCCTGTAGCTCCAGAAAATCCATTTCGAGTGCAGGGAGGTCAGAATCCAACAGCATCTGCAGTCCTTTTTCAGCCTGAATCAGATTTTACTCATCTCCCTCAATTTCAGCCAGAAATTACCTGAAATCACAGAAAAACACACAAACTCATAGTAAAGTCCAGAAATGTGATTTTTATTTAAAAACTAATAAAAATATAATAAAAAGTGACTAAAACATATTAAAAACTACCTAAAAAAAACAATGCCAAAAAGCGTATCAATTATCCGCTCATCACAATCCTTGCTTGAATATGAGTTGATTGTTCTTCAAGTTTGTGAATTTCTTGGTAACTAGGAAAACCGTTCTCATGCCACTCACTTTAACTTCCTTTTTAACTCCTAACCAGTTTAGCTTTCTAACTTCTCTTTTTGGTTTTTACCTAACTCCTTTAATTTCCTAACTCAAGGCATGATTACTGTTTTTCCTAATTAACTTGAATTCCACTTCTATTATATTTTGGATTGTGATTTTTACTCTCAGATTTTTAACTCGAATTCAATCCAAAATATACATATACTTACCTCATTTCATGCTCCTATTGTTCTTTTTGCCTTTATGCTTACATTGACAAAATCCTACTTGCCTACTTGTTTTCCTGCTTTAGTTCTTCAATTATATCCTGCTACTTCTGCTTTTCAGGATGTCTGATCCCAAAAGTACGGGAAAAGGCAAGGCAACTACAGGAAAATGGAAAAGAGGAGAATCTTCTACCTCTATCCTTGATTTCCTTCACGATGATTCCTGGCGGGAAAAGAACTTTACCCCGCAGGAAAAGGCCAACCAGCTCGTCACTGCCACAGATCAAGTCAAATTTGTAAACAGATACTGTGAGCTAAAGTTTCCAGTGTTTGCCACTTCCAGGAACCTCTACCTGGAAAGAATCTTAAAATTCCAGAAGAACTCACCCAGTACACTTCCGAACAGATAAAACAAAGAGGCTGGTTCTTCATGGAAAGGAACTTGACAGAGGTCAATGCATCCTGGGTCAGAGAATTTTACTGTAACTATTTCAAGACTTCCCTGGATGCAGTGCACCTCAGAGGGAAACACATTTTAGTCACTGAGGAAGCTATTGAGGATATCCTCCGGCTTCAGCCTAAGTCAGATCAGCCTGACGGTTACCAAAAGGCTGAAGAGGATATGTGATACATGAGATTTGATTGGGATACAATCAAGCAGAGAATAGCCCTTGATCCTACTGCCCTATGGGTAATGGAAAAGAATACAGTGATGCCTAAGGGAATCAAGCTGATATATTTGAATGATGAGGCTCGGCTTTGGCAGCAGATCCTGAGTAATTACGTGATGCCGAGCACTCATGAGACAGAGGTGCCCACTGCTATGATCACCCTCATCTAGTGTGTGATGGAGGGCAAGGACCTGTATCTTCCACGTTTCATCAGGTATTATATGGCCAGGGTCCATGTCAGAGGCACTCTCCCTTTCCCTTATCTGATCACCCAGCTAGGCCGCCGAGCTGACGTGCCTTGGGAGCTCGCTGATGAGAAGCCAACTGCTACAGACTGCAAGAAGATTATTCTTCACAGCATGAAGTTTCTGGTATTAGGGTACAGACCTCCTTTTCTCACTGCCTCGGGTGAGGCAGCCACATCTTCAGCTGCCCCTTCTGCATCCACTGCTGCACCAGCCCCATCCACTGCACCTCCACCTAATCCTGAGCCCATTTATCATCTAGTGCACCGCCTCTTCGCATGCCTGGATCGTATGGAGCGTCGCCACAAGTGACGCTGTGAGCACCTAAAGTTGATGATCTGATCCGGCAGCAACATCCCCTCCGAGCCTAACACCGCTTCTGAGCCATCTGATGTGGAGGCGAATGATCATAAGGAGAAGGCACATGCCCAGGATGAGCAGGGAGGACCTGAGCAGGCTGCACCACACCATGAGGAGTCCCACCAGATCCAGGCCGCAGATCCGAAGATTCCTCTACAGACAGACCCTCCGCTTCAGCAGGCAGCTCCTCCGACACTTATCCAGACTGCAGACCCTCAGCCTACTGCAGAGACACCAGCAACCCATCCTTCCGGAGATGACACTTCTCACACCCAGCTTGAGTGAGCATCGAGGACGATGCTATTATTTAAGTGTGGGGAGGTCGCCATCTCTGGCATACTTTATTTTGGTGAACCACTTTTCAGACTCTTTTTATCCTACTTTGCTTATTTTTTTGTATTTTTATTTTTATTTTTATCTTTCAGTACTTGCACATTTTTCTGTATTTTCACTTTATTTCTACATTTTACACTTTAGTTTATATATTTATCTTAGATATTTAGTTTAGTCTAGTTGCAATTTTAGTTATTAAGTTGTGATATATATATATATATATATATATTAGTTTAGTTTACCCTTTTTAGCACATGATAATTTGGATTAATTAAAAATAAAAAGAATAAACTAGAAACTTTAGTATAACAGAATCACAACAATCCACACACTGTATATATATAGCAATAATTGATTGGTTAATTTACACAATATTTTTCAAGGAAGAACACTAAGATTTTAAGAGCCACCCTAAGATTCACATTGAGAATAATGGGAACCTTTGATTTCTACTTGCATGGCATACATAACTGATATATGATTTTTGAGCCAAAGAACACAAAGCCTGTGAGTTTTTGAGCTTATTTGTAGGGTTACATTATTTAACCATAATTATTTCATTCTTGTGTGTTCGCCCTTCTTTTTTATTCTGGTGATCTTTACTTTGTTTCAATCTATATGTCCAATATAGAATATAGATACATACCAAGAGATGATTGAGGCCATCATTTAAATTTTTCCTCACTTATCCCAAATAAGCTTACCTTTTACATCACCCTTGTTAGCCCCCTTGAGCTTTTAATCCCCTCTTGTTCTATAACTACATTACTAGCCTTAAGCAGGAAAATAAATTAAAAATCCCAAGTTGAATCCTTGGTTAGCTTAAGATAGAGATTGTGTATCCACTAAGTGTGGAAAAACATGGGAACATGGGTTGATAGGAAAGGATTAATTCAATAAAGTAATAAGGATTTTGGGAGCATGCTCATGTAAAACAAATTTAAAATTAAAATACCATGTGCATTGATATATGTTCTGTTTATGTTTCAAAAAAAAATCTTTTTAGTTAAATAAGTAAATAAGGGGACAAAATTATCCCAATAATAAGCTTAGTAAAGAAATCAATGCACATAAGGTGAAAATCAAAGCAAAGTTAGTACATGAGTATGTAATAAAAAAGTGAAAAAATTTGGGTAGCTAGGTAAAGCATTTCAAATTATATAAAGTATATGTTAGGTGAGATCTTAGACTAATTAACAAGGTTCGAAAAATCGGACCGGTCATCAAACTCAAGTTAAATAGTATAAAGAAATTTCAAATATTAAATGTCAACATAAAGATTTATCAATCATCAAAACCTCAAGATGTTCTTGTGAGTTTCTTTTTTTTGGGGATAATTATTTAAACATATTATGTAATTATGATTGTGATTACAACTATTGTGCTAAAGAAACCTTCAAGTAACAAGGATATGTTGATGATGGTGGTGTCTTCTGAGGCATCAATGTCTCTTCATCCAGCTCCTCCAATTTCTTCAACTAAAGTCATAACAAAAGAAATGGTACCAGAAAATGAGGTAGTTAATGGATCATCAAATGAGAAGCTTTTTGTTATTGCAAGTGAAGATGAATAGGCCAATGAACAAGTTTGAATGTAGCAACTTAACAGAACTTAACAGTAACAAAAGTTAAATACCAGCAACAAATAATCACTCTAAACCCTAAAATCAATAACTATTTCAACAAAAATTCAAAAACATCATACTTAAAAATTAAAAAACGGCAACAGCAGCATAACAAATCCATTTTAATCAACAATTTCAACAACACAAAATCAATAATTTAACTAATTTCAGATTCAAAAATCACAAATCAGAGTATCAGACATTCAAAACACTAAACCTTCATCCAGCAATTACAAACAAAGCCAGCAAAACCAGCACAACCAACAACTACAAATCAAAGCCATTAGCAAATTTGAACAAAAAAATTAGGAGCCATCAGCAAAACCAGCAATTAGAAAACAAAGCCAGCAATTACAAAACACTAAACCTTCACCCAGCAATTACAAACAAAACTAGCAAAACCAACACAACCAGCAACTACAAATCAAAGCATAACCAGCAACTACAACACAATGAAAAACAGATATGAAATAAAAAACAGCCCCACAACACAATGAACAATAACAAGTTAGGAGCCATCAGCAATTAAAAACAGGAGCCACAACACAATGATTAACCATGTTCTTAACCTAAAGCAGGAGCCATCAGCAATTAAAAACAGGAGCCAAGACCCAAGAAGAGTAAGTTTTCAGCATTAACAAAATAGCAAAACAGAATAAGTTTTTAGCATTAAAAATAGATATGAAATTAACAAGACCATATCTAAATTCTGCCTACAGCATTCAACAATATTGCAAAACATTACAAGTTTCCAGAGTAACAGTTAGAATTACAAAACAGCAAAACACTAAAACAGCAATAGTAGCCTATTAGGTGTTCTGGATACAAATCACATAACAGAGACAGTTTTCAGCATTAGCAACCAATCCAAACATACATACAAGGAAGACCATAGATACAAGGAATTGAAGAACAAAGAACGAATTTTCATAGTAATCAGAACCATACATACAAGGAAGACCGAAGAACAAAGAACGAAGAACGAAGACTGAAGTCCGAAGAACGAAGACTGAAGACCGAAGGAGAAGAAGAACCAAACTTCAAGCAAAGACCCAAGAAGAATTGAAGCAATATGGATCAAAAATTGAAGAAGAAGCTCAGAGAAGATGAAGACGAGGAGCACTCACCTGGGTTCGAGAAGCTAGCGAAGACGAAGAGACCTGCTGACTTACTGGGTTCCTGAGGACTTGGGAATGGTGGCGGCGCTGACAACCTCTGAACGGCGGCGACGATGGAGGGCTACGGTTCGGCGTTCCTAGGGCTAGGGTTCAGCGACGATGGAGTCTTTGGAGTGAGCTGTGGGTGATTAGGTGAATGAATCTGAATGAATGGGAAAGGGGGGTTGGAGAACGAGTGTTAGGTTTTTTTTTTAAAAAAGTAAAAAAGGCGTCGTTTTAAGGGAACCGGCCAGTTACCGGTCCGGCCCAACCGGCCGGTTCTCGACCGGTTCGCCAATTTTTGAACGGTTTTTTCTAAGCGGTTAGAGGAAGAGGACCGGACCGCTTGCGTCGCCGATTCCCGGTTGAATCGGTTCAACCAGCCGGTCCGGTCCGGTTTTTAGAACCTTGCTAATTAAGCATTCAACTTATAGCTCACTTAGTCTTATATATATACCCCTACCTTTACCTTGGCCCCATTACAACCTTTAAAAGACCTCATGATTTTTGTTTGTCTATATTCAATATTTGTTGATTGGTTAGATGAAGAACAAAGTTTTGGAAAGCATGAATAGAAAAGAATAGAGTGATTAACCCCAAACACTGAGTGACTAGAAGGTAAACACAAATCCAGTGAGGGTTCAATAGCTCATCACCATATATCTCTGCTTAATTGTTAATTGTCTTGCAAGTTTGTGAAATATCTTTACCCAACTCAATTGTGAAAGTGCTTTAACATGATCTAGGTTTAGCTATGCATATATGATTCCTTGAGAATATGAAACAATTTAACCACATGTAAGCTCTATATATATTGGTGGATGATAATTAAAATTGCATGATTCATGTAGGTAGTTTGCATTTAGAATAGATTGCATTGCATGAGATTCCACCATTCTAACTTTACCCTTTCTCTTGGATTTAGCATGAGGACATGCTATTGTTTAAGTGTGGGGAGGTTGATAAACCCATATTTCATGATATAATTTGTGCTCAAATTGAGTGTTTCTATCAATTCTTCACCCACTTATTCATGTAAATTGCATGGTTTAATTTTCCCTTCCTTATTTTATGATATATGTGAAAAACATGTTTCCTATGCTTTAAAAATATTAATTTTAATTATCCTTTATTACCATTCGATGCCGTGATTTGTGTGTTCAGTATTTCCAGATCTCATGGAGCAGGAATGGCTTAAAGGACAAAAAGAAAACATACAAAAATGGAAGGAAAACACAAAAATTGAGTTTCGAAGAAAAGGCAATGACGCGAATGCATGGACGATGCAAACGCGTGCCTAGCGCGAAAATGCAGCGACGCGAACGCATCGACGACGCGGACACGCGCCTTAAGCAGAACGCAAATGACGCGTACGCGTGACAGACGCCACGTACAGGAATCTACAGAAAATGCCCCTAGCGATTTTTGGACCCTTTTTCGGCCCAAATCCAAACCAGAAACACAAAATATAAGCCAGAGAATGGAAGAATCAAAAGAGAGACGTAGAACAACATTCATATTCACAATTTTAGGATTAGATGTAGTTTTAGAGAGAGAGGTTCTCTCCTCTCTCTTAGGATTAGGATTTAGGATTTCTATTATGTTTAAGCTATGATCTCTTCAATTACAGGTTCAATATTCCTTTAGTTTATTTTCTACTTTTATTTATTCCATTACTTTAATTGTCATTTATCTTTTCATTATTGATTTACAAACTTTCCATGTTAGGATTTAAATTTATGTTTAAATTCAATTTGAGGTATTCCAGATTAATGATTGTTTTATTTATGATGCTTTCAATTTAATTTAGATTTATTTTTCCCTTTTGGCCTTGGTTAAGTAATTTATAACACTTGAGTTATCAACTTAGCTGTTGATTGAAATTGGAATTCTTTGCTGGTTAATTTGCACTCCAATAACTCTAGTCTCTCCATAGGAGTTGATTAGGACCTGAGGATCAAATAAATTTGTCCACTTGACTTTCCTTTATTTAGTAAGGGTTAATTAAAAGTGGGAGCAAAATCCAATTTTCATTACACCTGATAAAGATAACTAGGATAGGACTTCAATTTCTTATACCTTGCCAAGAGTTTTATTATTTATTTAAATTAATTCCTTACAATTTACTTTCTTGCCATTTACTGTTCTTGCTTTTTATCTTATACATTAAAAAAAACCCAAAATATACTATTTTACATAACCAATAATAAATCATACTTCCCTGCAATTCCTTGAGAAGACGACCCGAGGTTTGAATACTTCGGTTAATTAATTTTATTGGGTTTGCTTTAGTGACAAACAAAACTTTTGTATGAAAGGATTCTTGTTAGTTTAGAAACTATACTTACAACGCGATTATATTTGTGAATTTCTTTACTAGCAGTAATCCGTTCGTCAATGGGTGGTGCACGAATTGGAAATCACACTTTTCACAACTCGTACCACTAACCAGCAAGTGCACTGGGTCGTCCAAGTAATACCTTACGTGAGTAAGGGTCGATCCCACGGAGATTGTTGGTTTGAAGCAAGCTATGGTTATCTTGCAACTCTTAGTCAGGATATTAATTTGTGGTTATCAGTTGACTTGCAAATGAACAAGAGAGCATGAATTAAAGGTTACTTGTTATGCAGTAATGGAGAATATGTTGGAGTTTTGGAGATGCTTTGTCTTCTGAATTTCAGCTTTTCTCTTGTATTCCTCTTCCCTCATGCATGCAAAAGTGCAAAGTTCCTTCCATGGCAAGTTGTGTGTTGGTGGATCACCGTTGTCAATGGCTACCATCCGTCCTCTCAGTGAAAAGGGTCCACGTGCGCTGTCACTACACGGCTAATCATCTGTCGGTTCCCACTCATACTGGAATAGGATCCATTGATCCTTTTGCATCTGTCACTATGCCCAACACTCGTGAGTTTGAAGCTCGTCACAGCCATCCAATCCCAGAATCCTACTCGGAATACCACAGACAAGGTTTAGACTTTTCGGATTCTCATGAATGCCGCCATCAATCTAGCTTATACCACAAAGATTCTGATTAAGGAATCTAAGAGATACTCATTCAATCTGATGTAGAACGGAGGTGGTTGTCAGACACACGTTCATGGATTGAGGAAGGTGATGAGTGTCACGGATCATCACCTTCTCTATAATTAAGCGCGAATGAATATCTTAGATAGGAACACGCATGTTTGAATGGAAAACAGAAATAGTTGCATTAATTCATCGAAACACAGCAGAGCTCCTCACCCCCCAACAATGGAGTTTAGAGACTCATGCCGTCAGAGATTACAAAGTTCAGATCTAAAATGTCATGAGATGCAAAATAAATTTCTAAAAGTGCAGAAATCCACTTCTGGGGCTCACTTGGTGTGTGCTGGGACTGAGACTTAAGCTTCTCACGTGCCTGGTCTGTTTTGGGCGTTCAACGCCAGGTTGTAACCTGTTTCTGGCGTTGAACTCCAACTTGTAACCTATTTCTGGCGCTGGACGCTAGACTGCAACATGAAACTGGTGTTGAATGCCAGTTTACGTCGTCTATCCTTAAGCAAAGTATGGACTATTATATATTGCTGGAAATCCCTAGATGTCTACTTTCCAACGCAATTGGAAGCGCACCAATTGGACTTCTGTAGCTCCTGAAAATCCATTCCGAGTGCTGAGAGGTCAGAATCCAACAACATCAGCAGTCCTTTTTCAGCCTGAATCAGATTTTTGCTCAGCTCCCTCAATTTCAGCTAGAAAATACCTGAAATTATAGAAAAACACACAAACTCATAGTAAAGTCCAGAAATATGAATTTTGCCTAAAAAATAATGAAAATATACTAAAAACTAACCAAATCATACTAAAAACTATATGAAATTAACCCCAAAAAGCGTATAAAATATCCGCTCATCACAATACCAAACTTAAACTGTTGCTTGTCCCCAAGCAACTAGACAAATAAAATAGAATACAAATAAGTCATGAAGTAATAATATCTCAAAGTTCTTGAGTGAAGCCCAGATTCTAATTAGATGAGCGGGACCAGTATCTTTTTACTTCCGAACAGTTTTGGCATCTCACTTTATCCATTGAAGCTCAGAATGATTGGCATCTATAGGAACTTAGAATTCAGATAATGTTATTGATTCTCCTAGTTCAGTATGTTGATTCTTGAACACATTTACTTTATGAGTCTTGGCCGTGGCCCTAAGCACTTTGTTTTCCAGTATTACCATAGGATACATAAATGCCACAGACACATAATTGGGTGAACCTTTTCGGATTGTGACTTAGCTTTGCTAAAGTCCCCAATTAGAGGTGTCCAGGGTTCTTAAGCACACTCTTCTTTTTGCTTTGGACCTTGACTTTAACTGCTCAGTCTCAAGTTTTCACTTGACACCTTCACGCCACAAGCACATGGTTAGGGACAGCTTGGTTTAGCCGCTTAGACTAGGATTTGATTCACTTAGGCCCTCCTATCCACTGATGCTCAAAGCCTTGGATCCTTTATTACCCTTTCCTTTTGGTTTTTAAGGGCTATTGGCTTTTTCTGCTTGCTTTTTTTTTTTTTTGCAAGCTTTGTATTCACTGCTTTTTCTTGCTTCAAGAATTATTTTTTTGATTTTTCAGATTATCAATAACATGTCTCATGTTCATCATTCTTTCCAAAGCCAACATATTTAACATTCAAGAACATCAAATTCCAAAGACATATGCTCTGTTCAGGCATTCATTCAGAAGGCAGAAAGCATTGCCACCACATGTAAATAATTAGAATTTCTTTTATTAAGAATTTGAAAAAAATATTGCCTCCTTATTCTAAAGAAAATCTTCTATTTTATTCATGTTTAATGATGATGAGAAAAATAAATTATAGCTTAATTGGAGATAAAATCACTACTAATTACTACTATAACTTCTAAGGTAAAACTCAAATAAGAACAATTATCACAGAGTTAAGGCTAAGATTAGAACTCAACAACCTTGAGTTTGGGATGTGGATGTTCCTCTAGTCTGTGGGGTGCTTGGTCCTTCAAGAGATAACTTCTGACGCTTCAGTTCCTTTAAGTCACGCCCTTACTCTTCTTGTTCCCTGAGCAGTTTGCAGAGCATACTGTTTTGATTTTGCTGTTCTTCCTTTATTTGGTCCATAGATTCTTGCAACTTGGTAACAGATGCTTCAAGCTGTTCCCAATATTCAAATTGAGGGACTTCCGGGAGAAATTCTTGTGCCCTCCTCTTGATGGGGTCATCCTGCACTTGTTATTTTTCCATTGTGGTTTTAGTGATTGGTTGCTCCACTGAGATGTACTCCGTTATTCCCATCCTTACTCCAGCATCCTTGCAGAGCATAGAGATTAGGCTTGGATAAGCCAGCCTGGCATCCTTGGAGTTCTTGTTTGCAAGTATGTAAAATTCAGATGGAATCAGTTGATGAACTTCCACTTCTTTTCCCAACATAATGCAATGGATCATCACTGCTCTTTTAACGGTGACTTCAGAATGGTTGCTAGTGGGCAATATAGAACGCCCAATAAAGTCCAGTCATCCTCTGGCGACTGGTTTGAGATCTTCTCTCTTGAGTTGATTTGGGACACCCTTGCTGCTGGTGGTCTACTTGGCTCCAGGGATGCATATATCATCTAGAATCTTATCCAGGCCCTTGTTTATTCTCATCATTCTCCTATTGAAGGAGTCTGGGTCATCTTTCAGCTGAGGTAGCTTAAAGATCTCCCTGATTTTGTCAGGGTGGATGTGAACAATCTTTCCTCTGACCATAGTCCGATAGTCATAGAGGGCAGTTCCAGATATTCTCTGCCTGTCTGTTTGCCACAGATTAGCGTAGAACTCCTGAACCATATTCCTTCCCACTTTTGTTTCAGGATTAGCTAGGACTTCCCAGTTCCTGTTTCGAATCTGCTCTTGGATCTCCGGATATTCATCTTCTTTCAGATCGAACTTGACTTTCGGGATCACTGATCTTAGACCCATTATTTTGTAGCAATGGTCTGAATATTTTTTGGTTAAGAACTTCCCTTGATTCCAAAGTGGTTTTGGAATACTCTCTTTCTTGCCTCTTGGAGTGGGTTATTTTCCTTTAGGAGCCATGATCTTAGTGGGTATAATTTAGTGATCACGGATAAACACACCAAACTTAGAGGTTTGCTTGTCCTCAAGCAAAAGAAAAGAAAGGAGAAGGATAGAAGGAGAGCTAGTGTCGGATGGTGGATGAGAGGAGGGAGGCTGAATGTGGATTTAAAAGGAAAGGGGGGTGGGTTTTCAAAAATTTTAAAAAGATAAGATAGAAGATATGATTTATAAAAAATAAGTATGATATGAAAAGATGTGATTTAAAATTGAAAACATATGAAAGATATTTGAAAAAGATAAATTTGGATTTTGAAAAAGATAATGTGGAGATTTGAAAAAGATATTGATGAGTTGAAAAGATTTTAGAAGGAAAAGAGATAGATTTGTTTTGGAAAATTTGAAAAAGAGTTGGATTGGATTGAAAAAGGATTTGTGTTTATGGATTAAGATACATTTGATATTTTTAAAGTAGGGTTTTTAGAAATTAGGGTTTTTAGAAATTAGGGTTTGTAACTTGTTTATGCAAAAATCATGAATTGAAACATGAAAATTAAAATTAAAATAAAAAAATGTGAAATAAAAACGAATTTACCTCCTCCCCACCATCCTGGCGTTAAACGCCCAAATGCTGCATGTTTTGGGCGTTTAACGTCCAAATGCTGCTTCTCCTGGGCGTTCAACGCCCAGCTGTTGCTTCTTTCTGACGTTGAACGCCAGGAAATCTTTTGTCACTGGGCGTTTTTCTGAACGCCCAGGATGCTGTCAATTTGGCGTTAAACGCCCAGAAGTTGCTTCTTTCTGGCGTTTAACGCCCAAATGGCTATCATTACTGGCATTAAACGCCCAGTAGATGCTTCTTTTGGGCGTTTAACGTCCAGTTGTGCCTCTTACTGGTGTTTTTTTGCCAGTGTGCTCTTTCTCTCTGTTTTGTGTGCTGAATCCTTCTGTAACCCTGTGAACTTATGCAATTGACTCTTTACCTTATTAACAATGAACTTTATATAAACAAATAAAATCAAGAATAGGGCAAAATAACAGAAAAAGTTTTCCCAATGGCTGGGTTGCCTCCCAGCAAGCGCTTCTTTATTGTCTTTAGCTGGACCTTGCTGAGCTTTTAATCTAGCCTCAGCCTTGAGCACTCTTGCTCAACATTGCCTTCAAGATAATGTTTGATTCTCTATCCATTAACAATGAACTTCTTATCAAAATCAATGTCTTGAAGCTCCACATAACCATATGGTGATACACTTGTAACGACATATGGTCCCCTCCACCGGGATTTCAGTTTTCCAGGAAATAGCCTGAGCCTAGAGTTAAACAGCAGAACCTTTTTTCCTGGTTCAAAGACTCTTGATGATAACTTTCTGTCATGCCATCTTTTTTATTTCTCCTTATAAAGCTTGGCGTTTTCGAAAGCAGTGAGTCTAAATTCATCTAGCTCATTTAGCTGGAGTAATCTTTTTTCTCCGGCTAATTTGGCATCAAAGTTCAGGAATCTGGTTGCCCAGTAGGCCTTATGTTCCAGTTCCACGGGCAGATGACAGGCCTTACCATACACAAGCTAGTATGGAGAGGTTCCTATAGGAGTCTTGAATGCTGTTCTGTAAGCCCACAGAGCATCATCCAACCCTCTTGCCCAATCCTTTCTAAGGGTACTGACAATCCGTTCCAGGATTCTTTTTAGTTCTCTATTAGAGACTTCAGCTTGCCCATTTATCTGTGGATGATATGGAGTGGCCACCTTGTGGCTAATCCCATACCGGACCATGGCAGAGTAAAGCTGTTTGTTGCAGAAGTGAGTGCCCCCATCACTGATTAGTACTCTAGGGACACCAAACCTGCTGAAGATATGTTTCTGGAGGAACTTCAGCACTGTCTTAGTATCATTAGTGGGTGTGGCAATGGCCTCTACCCATTTTGATACATAATCGACTACCACCAGAATATAAGTGTTTGAGTATGATGGTGGGAAAGGCCCCATGAAGTCAATTCCCCATACATCAAACAACTCAATCTCCAAGATTCCTTGTTGAGGCATGGCGTAACCATGAGGTAGATTACCAGCTCTCTGGCAACTGTTACAGTTACGTACAAACTCTCGGGAATCTCTATAGAGGGTAGGCCAGTAGAAGCCACATTGGAGGACCTTGGTGGCTGTTCGCTCACCTCCGAAATGGCCTCCATATTGTGATCCATGGCAATGCCATAAGATCCTCTGTGTTTCTTCTCTAGGCACACACCTACGGATTATTCCGTCTGCACATCTTTTAAAGAGATAGGGTTCATCCCACAAGTAGTACTTTGCATCAGTAATTAATTTTTTCTTTTGTTGCCTGCTGTACTCCTTGGGTATGAACCTTGCAGCTTTATAGTTTGCAATGTCTGCAAACCATGGTGTTTCCTAAATGGCAAACAAATGCTCATCCAGAAAGGTTTCAGAGATCTCAATAGAAGAAAAGGACACCCCTTCTACTGGCTCTATCCGAGACAGATGGTCAGCCACTTGGTTTTCTATCCCTTTTCTGTCTCTTATTTCTATATCAAACTCCTGCAGAAGCAACACCCATCTTATGAGCCTGGGTTTTGAATCCTGCTTTGTGATTAGATATTTAAGAGTAGCATGGTTAGTGTACACAATCACTTTTGATCCTACTAAGTATGATCTAAACTTGTCAATGGCATAGACCAATGCAAGTAATTCCTTTTCTGTAGTTGTGTAATTTTTCTGGGCATCATTTAGAACACGGCTAGCATAATGAATGACATGCAGAAGCTTGTCATGCATCTGCCCTAGTACTGCACCAATGGCGTGATCACTGGCATCACACATTAATTCGAATTGTAATGTCCAGTCTGGTGCAGAGATAACTGGTGCTGTGACCAGCTTAGCTTTCAGAGTTTCAAACGCCTGCAGGCACTCTGTGTCAAACACAAATGGCGTGTCAGCAGCTAGCAGGTTGCTTAGAGGTTTTGCAATTTTTGAAAAATCCTTTATAAACCTCCTATAGAATCCTGCATGCCCCAGAAAGCTTCTAATTGCCTTAACATTGGCAGGTGGTGGTAATTTTTCAATTACCTCTATTTTAGCTTGATCCACCTCTATTCCTTTGTTCGAAATCTTATGCCCAAGGACAATCCCTTTAGTCACCATAAATTGACATTTTTCCCAGTTTAAAACCAGGTTGGTCTCTTGGCATCTTTTCAGAACAAGTGCTAAATGGTCAAGGCAGGAGCTGAATGAGTCTCCATATACTGAGAAGTCATCCATGAAGACTTCCAGAAATTTTTCCACCATATCAGAGAAAATAGAGAGCATGCATCTCTGAAAGGTTGCAGGCGCATTACACAGCCCAAATGGCATCCTTCTATGAGCAAACACTCCAGATGGACATGTGAATGCTGTTTTCTCTTGATCCTGGAGATCTACTGTAATTTGGTTATAACCTGAATAGCCATCCAAAAGGCAGTAGTATTCATAACCTGCTAGTCTCTCTAGCATCTGGTCTATGAATGGTAAAGGAAAATGATCCTTTCTAGTGGCTGTATTGAGCCTTCTGTAGTCAATACACATGCGTCACCCTGTAACTGTTCTTGTAGGAACCAATTCATTCTTTTCATTATGAACCACTGTCATACCCCTCTTTTTGGGGACAACTTGAACATGGCTCACCCAAGGGCTATCAGAAATAGGATAAATAATCCCAGCCTCTACTTGGTGACCTCCTTCTGTACCACTTCCTTCATGGCTGGATTTAGCCGCCTCTGTGGTTGAACCACTGGCTTAGCATCATTCTCCAATAGGATTTTGTGCATGCATCTAGCTGGGCTTATGCCCTTAAGGTCATTTATGGACCACCCAAGAGCTGTCGTGTGTGTCCTTAGCACTTGAATTAGTGCTTCCTCTTCCAGTGGATTTAAAGCAGAGCTTATGATCACTGAAAAAGTGTCACCTTCTCCCAGAAATGCATATTTCAGGGATGGTGGTAATGGCTTGAGCTTAGGTTTAGGAGGTGTTTCCTCTTCCTGAGGAATTTTCAGAAGTTCTTTTAATTCTTCTGAATCCTCCAAATCAGGCTGAACATCTTTAAAGATGTCTTCCAGCTCTGATTCGAGACTCTCAGCCATGTTGATCTCCTCTACCAAAGAGTCAATAAGATCAACTTTCATGCAGTCTTTGGGTGTGTCTGGATGCTACATGGCTTTGACAGCATTTAACTTGAGCTCATCCTCATTGACCCTCAGGGTTACTTCCCCCTTTTGGACATCAATGAGAGTTCGTCCAGTTGCTAGGAAAGGTCTTCCTAGAATGAGAGTAGCACTCTTGTGCTCTTCCATATCCAGCACCACAAAGTTAGTGGGAAAGGCGAATGGCCCAACCCTGACAATCATATCTTCAATCACGCCTGATGGGTATTTAATGGAGCCATCAGCAAGTTGGAGACATATCCGGGTTGGTTTGACTTCTTCAGTTAAACCAAGCTTTCTGATAGTGGATGCAGGTATTAGGTTGATGCTTGCCCCAAGATTACATAAAGCTGTCTTGGTGCAATTACCTTCTAATATGCATGGTATCAGAAAGCTCCCAGGGTCTTTAAGCTTTTCAGGAAAGCTTTTCAGAATGACTGCACTGCATTCTTCAGTGAGGAGAACTCTTTCAGTTTCTCTCCAATCCTTCTTATGACTCAAGATCTCTTTCATGAACTTGGCATAAGAAGGTATTTGCTCAAGTGCCTCTGCAAACGGAATCTTTATTTCAAGAGTTCTGAGATAATTTGCAAAGCGAGCAAATTGCTTATCCTGCTCCTCTTGGCGGAGTTTTTGAGGAAAAGGTATCTTGGCTTTATATTCCTCAACCTTAGTTGCTGTAGGTTTATTTCCTACAGAGGTGGTTGGAGAAGCCTTTTTAGAGGGGTTGTTATCAGCACTTGTGTGTGTCTGATCCCTCACTGGCATTTGAATGCCAGGGTTAGAAGCTAGAGTGGCGTTGGACGCCAACTCCTCACCTGTTCCTGGCGTCTGAACGCCAGAACTGTGCTTCTTTTGGGCGTTCAACGCCAATTTCTTGCTTGTTTCTGGCGTTGAACACTAGGACTGAGCATGGTTTGGGCGTTCAACGCTAGCTTTCCACCCAATTTCTGGCGTTTGATTGCCAGAATTATTCCTCTCCGTGCTCTTACTGTCCTCAGATGGATTTTGGGTAGTTTGCTCATTTCTTGGCTTTCTGCTACCTTGAGGTGGGGCATCTAATATTTTCCCACTTCTCAATTGAACTGCTTGGCACTCTTCTGTTATTTGTTTTGACAGCTGCTGCTTTGTTTGCTTTAATTGTACTTCCATATTTATATTAGCCATTCTTGTCTCTTGTAGTCTCTCCTTGAATTCGGCTAACTGTTTTGTTAGAAAATCCAATTGCTGATTGAACTCAGTAGCTTATTCTGCAGGACTGAGTTCAGCAGTTACTGTTCTAGCCTCTTCTTTCATGGAAGGTTCACTACTTAGGCACAGATGCTGATTTCTGGCAACTGTATCAATGAGCTCTTGAGCTTCTTCAATTGTCTTTCTCATGTGGATAGATCCACCAGCTGAGTAATCTAGAGAGATCTGAGCTCTTTCTGTAAATCCATAATAGAAGATGTCTAGCTGAACCCACTCTGAAAACATTTCAGAGGGGTATTTTCTTAGCATCTCTCTGTATCTCTCCCAGGCATCATAAAGAGATTCATTATCTTCTTGTTTAAAGCCTTGGATGTCCAGCCTTAGCTGTGTCATCCATTTTGGAGGAAAGTATTGATTCAGGAATTTTTCTGACAACTGTTTTCATGTCCTTATGCTAGCCTTAGGTTGGTTATTTAACCACCTCTTAGCTTGATCTTTTATAGCAAATGGAAACAGTAATAATCTATAGACATCCTGATCTACTTCTTTATCATGTACTGTGTCAGCAATTTGTAAAAACTATGCCAGAAACTCTGTAGGTTCTTCCTGTGGAAGACCGGAATACTGGCAACTTTGCTGCACCATGATAATGAGCTGAGGATTCAACTCAAAGCTACTGACTCCGATGGAGGGTATACAGATACTACTCCCATATGAAGCAGTAGTGGGGTTAGCATATGACCACAAAGTCCTTCTGGACTGTTCATTTCCACTTAGATCCATGATGGAGAAAGGGAGATGATGTGGCTTTATTTTATTTATTTTATTATATTAAAAAAATTCGAAATAATAAAATAAAATAAAATAAAAACTATAATAAAAAAAATTTGAAAATATTTTATGAGGATTTTTGAAAAAATGAAGAGAGAGAATAAGTGGTTAGGAGGTTTTGAAAAAGATATGATTTTTTTTTAAAAACTTGACAACTAAGATATGATAAGATAAAATTTTTGAAATTGAAATCTGAATTTTTATGAAGAATTTCGAAATATTAGCTTAAAAATAGTTAGAAAAGATATTTTTTTGAATTTAATAAGAAAAGAGAAAAACAATAAAATAGCACAAGATTTAAAATTTTTTAGATCTAATGCTCCTTATTTTCGAAAATTTTGGAGGAAAAACACCAAGGAACACCAAACTTAAAAATTTTAAGATCAAGACACAAGGAAAACTCAAGAACACTTTGAAGAATCACAAGAACCACAAGAACATGAAGGTAGAACACCAAACTTAAAATTTTTAGCAAACCAAACTAAAATTTTCGAAAATTATAGAAAGATTAACAAGAAAACACCAAACTTAAAGTTTGACACAAGATTTAATCAAAGAAAAATTATTTTTGAAAAAAAAAGATTTTAACAAGAAGATACCCAATTACCAAGAACATAGACCAATGCTCTAGCCAATTGGGCAGTAAATGTAACACTTGTTTTGAAGAAGTATTTTTAATAACTAAGAAAAATTATTATTTTATTTTTTTTTTTAAAAAAGAAAATAAAAATATGTAATTGACACCAAACTTAAATATGAAACTAAACTCAAACAGAAAAAAACTCAATTATCAGTTTATAAAATTTTTGAAAAATTTAAAAAAAAAAGAAAATAAGGATTTTAAAAAGAAATTTTCAGCCAAAAACAATAATAGAAGACTCTAAACCAAAAAGAAAAATTTTTCCTAATCTAAGCAACAAAATAAACCGTTAGTTGTCCAAACTCGAACAATCCCCGGCAACGGCGCCAAAAACTTGGTGCACGAATTGTAAATCACACTTTTCACAACTCGTACCACTAACCAGCAAGTGCACTGGGTCATCCAAGTAATACCTTACGTGAGTAAGGGTCGATCCCACGGAGATTGTTGGTTTGAAGCAAGCTATGGTTATCTTGCAACTCTTAGTCAGGATATTAATTTGTGGTTATTAGTTGACTTGCAAATGAACAAGAGAGCATGAATTAAAGGTTACTTGTTATGCAGTAATGGAGAATATGTTGGGGTTTTGGAGATGCTTTGTCTTCTGAATTTCAACTTTTCTCTTGTATTCCTCTTCCCTCATGCATGAAAAAGTGCAAAGTTCCTTTCATGGCAATCTGTGTGTTGGTGGATCATCGTTGTCAATGGCTACCATCTGTCCTCTCAGTGAAAAGGGTCCACGTGCGCTGTCACTACACGGCTAATCATCTGTCGGTTCCCACTCATGCTAGAATAGGATCCATTGATCCTTTTGCGTCTGTCACTACGCCCAACACTCGCGAGTTTGAAGCTCGTCACAGCCATCCAATCCCAGAATCCTACTCGGAATACCATAGACAAGGTTTAGACTTTCCAGATTCTCATGAATGCCGCCATCAATCTAGCTTATACCACAAAGATTCTGATTAAGGAATCTAAGAGATAATCATTCAATCTGATGTAGAACGGAGGTGGTTGTCAGACACACGTTCATGGATTGAGGAAGGTGATGAGTGTCACGGATCATCACCTTCTCTATAATTAAGCGCGAATGAATATCTTAGATAGGAACACGCATGTTTGAATGGAAATCAGAAATAGTTGCATTAATTCATCGAAACACAGCAGAGCTCCTCACCCCCCCCCAACAATGGAGTTTAGAGACTCATGCCGTCAGAGATTACAAAGTTCATATCTAAAATGTCATGAGATGCAAAATAAATTTCTAAAAGTTGTTTAAATACTAAACTAGTAACCTAGGTTTACAGAAAATGAGTAAACTATGATAGATAGTGCAGAAATCCACTTCTGGGGCCCATTTGGTGTGTGCTGGGGCTGAGACTTAAGCTTCTCACGTGCCTGGGCTGTTTTGGGTGTTCAACGCCAGGTTGTAACCTGTTTCTGGCATTGAACTTCAACTTGTAACCTGTTTCTGGCACTGGACGCCAGACTGCAACATGGAACTGGCGTTGAACGCCAGTTTACGTCGTCTATCCTTGAGCAAAGTATGGACTATTATATATTGCTGGAAAGCCCTGGATGTCTACTTTCCAACGCAATTGGAAGCGCGCCAATTGGACTCCTGTAGCTTCTGAAAATCCATTCCTGTAGCCTGCCAATTGGACTCCAACAGCATCAGCAGTCCTTTTTCAGCCTGAATCAGATTTTTGCTCAGCTCCCTCAATTTCAGCCAGAAAATACCTGAAATTACATAAAAACACACAAACTCATAATAAAATCCAGAAATATGAATTTTGCCTAAAAAATAATGAAAATATACTAAAAACTAACCAAATAATACTAAAAACTATATGAAATTAACCCCAAAAAGCGTATAAAATATCCGCTCATCAATGGGTCATCCAACAAAGCCAGCAGTGGGACTGGTGTCATCTTAGAAAGTGACCAAGGAACTCGAATAGAACTTTCGCTAAGATTCGAGTTCCCTGCCTCTAATAATCAAGTAGAGTATGAAGCCTTACTTGCTGGCTTGAAACTAGCTAAAGAAGTGGGGGCTGAAAGGTTGATAGTGTTCAGTGATTCTCAAGTAATCACTTCGTAGGTTAACGGCATCTATCAAGCCAAAGATCCCACTATGAAAAAGTAATTGGATGAAGCCCGATATCAGTTGGCACACTTCACAGAAGGAGATGTCTGACATATAGCCCGATAATCAAACGTCCAAGTTGACACCCTCTCCAAACTAACAGCACCAAGCCAGGGGGCAACAATAGAAACCTTATTCAGAAAACTCTATAAGCACCATCAATATCAAAAGGGGAAGACAATTCGGAGGTAATTACCATATCAAATCAAAATTTAGGATGGATGACCCCCATAGTCAACTCCCTTAAATTCGATATCCTCCCCAATGATGAAAAAGAGGCCAGAAAACTCGTAAAAGAGGCGCAAAATACACATTGGTACACAATGTCCTATACAAAAGAGGGATCTCAACACCCCTCTTGAAGTACGCTTCGACTCCCCACACACAGGAAATCCTGGAAGACGTACACAATGGTATATGTGGCAATCACCTAGTGGGATCATCCAGAATGGCTAAGCACTTCGTTTTTAAGAAAGGAAAGAAAGGAGCGCAAAAACTTTCTTAAAGAAGTAATTCTTAAAATCATGAAAAGACTCATCAAAGATGGCAAAAACTTTCTTAACATGGACGGCACGAAAGAAAAACCAGGATGCCTTACCTTTCATCGTCCCGGGTTTGATCAAAACAAACAAATGAAAGAAGACCTTCGTGGAAGGTCGGACTCCCAACTCTCGACATAGAAGCTGAAAAATTTTTAAGAAAGCCCAAGAGTTCAGGTGAAGTTGGGAAGGGGCAACATTGCAAGCGCAAAGAACATTTATCTCAAAATCAGTGAAAGGGATTGAAACACCTAATTTGGTAAAAAAAACAATCGTAGGCATAGAAGAAAGGCCGGTCCGACTTGTCTAAAAGAGGAAAGCAAATCCTCTCTTCGGGATTGGGTACTACTAACTCATAGTTCCTCCCATCTTCTCTGTTCTCACAGATCTTATGATGCCTATGGAAGGTATCGCAATATTCCTTATCAACTACGGGAACATAGGAAAGAATAGTGGTATCTACCCAATTTAGGAGGTTAGCGAGAACTTTGGTCTACATGAACTACAGCATGCGACATATAAGCTATACCTACAGATGCAAAATAAAGAAGTCGTTACTCCAACAACTCAGACGTCGTCCAAAAGAGGTCGGTCAAAAGCAAGTAAAAACCAACAAAAGCCATTTTTAATATATTTCCACAAAAAGCGCCAAAACGGCGTCCTTCCTATGCTATCAGTAACAACATAGCAGCAACACCATTGGTGGCATTATGACAGCAAACAAACAATTGCAGTATAGTTTCACAAAAACTCAGAAAAGTCCCAAATAACCAACGGTGATTCAATCAACAAAAAGCTGTTGTGACGCAGTCAACAAAAATGGTTACAAAAAATCCTTCAGAGTAAACGACGATAATCAACAAAAGTCCCAAAGAAAACAAGTAAGACTACCACCAAAATCCAAGAAGCACATTGCTAGCATCTCTATTCATTCAAAACAGCCACACCACAAATAAAACGTAAAACTACTGATAACATAAACAGAAGCACTAACCTTGATGAAAATTCAAAGAAGAAGGGGCACGTCAACACCGCAAGTCACGAACATTCCTCTCCACAAAGCAAAATCTTTAAAAGATCCAAGATGAAGAAATCTTGGAATCAAGAACGACTAGAAGGCAAGAACAGAAGAAGAAAGGTTTTTGCGAAGAGAGAAGAAAATGAAAAGCTTTCAACAGTTTGAAAAAGGGAAGAAGAGCCAAAAACGCTTTTATAAGGAACAAAGGGGCATAATGACTCTTAACTCCTCTTTAAAACGTGCACGAATTTCAAGAAAAACTGCCGTGCAACATTTGCCCCTCACTTGAAGAGGAAAACGTTCAAATTTTCAAAACACGTCAAGTACCTGGCCTCTGGAAAGGCGAGGTACCTGATGTCCAAGAAGAAGCCACATAATGTTCGAGCCCGACTTAGTATAAAGCTCGGACTCCAGCAAGGGCACTATTCTTACCCTGACCCAATAAATTAAAGCCATGTCCAATAAGGATTGTCAGCCCAATCCAGGAAAAGATCTCCTCCCTCACCCAACCTCTTTAAAGAGGTCGAATACTGCAAAGGAGCCCAACTCTAACTGTCCAAACAGGTAATTGCCTTTCAGAAATCTCTCCTACAATCTCTATCTCCTCTAAAAGATAGATGCCAGCAAACTCCCAAGATAAAGTGAATAGTTATCCATCAATAAAGATGGAATTACTCCAAACAAAGGTGGTTATCGACTCTACTAAAAATCTGCCTAAAACTCTTGCTAACTTAAGGATCGAAGTCTCTTACAGGTACCACCCTCACCTCCTCACAAGAAACTCAGACAGGCGGCATCTCGACATCAACAAGTCGGACGCTGCCATACAAAGAGATATGAACCTCATGTCTAGGCCCAAATCAACGTTTCAGATAACGCTTGGAACAAATTTCTTATTTTATATTTTGCTAACCCTATTTTTCTTCAATTACGATTGATTTTCGACAATAAACTAAAATGAAATATACAAGATGCGCAAAATAAAATATAATAAATAAAGCACAGGCGATTATACATAATTTAAGGGTAACAATATTCAATTTGAATAAGAATAAGAATTTCATCGTTCCAACTTTCTACGGTCTCTTTCAAGTTTCAACCTCAAATGACGGTTTTATTTGCCACTTGGCATCTCAATGATCCTCTCAGATTTTTTTTTCCCCTTTTGCTTTTTTCTGGGAAGTTCGGGACAAGGCTCAATCTGGCCGAAACAGAAAATAGAAACGGAAAAGATGCACATTAATATGTTAAATTTGGCTTTCCCTTCGAGTGGTGCCAAAAATAAAAATGTTTCATCTTCTCTTTTATAAAAGAAAGTAAACAAAATGACTTCATCTTGTGGTAATCTGAAAACACTAAAAAAATGAGAAAACAACTGACAGAGTACAGTCTCTGAATATTATTACCAGCTGTAGATGTTCAAATTAACCTTTTTATGTCGGAATTGAATCCCTAAAACGTAGCGATGAATTGAATGGGCATGTAAATAATAACCATGGGTAGTTGTGAGTTTACCCTGATTAACGAAACGACCCCCAGCAAAAATTTCTGGTAAGAAATTAAAGTTGTTGGCAAGATTTGAATATTTGGTGAGTTTGTAGCTGAAGGCATTAAGTAGAGGCCGCAACACAAATAAATACGGAGAAAACTGAAAAGATAAATTCCTCATCTCAAGTACTCTGGACGGAGGACATACGTACAACTTCACTGCTCACGGTAGATGTGCGTGTGAGCCTTTCATTTCATCTATGATTCATTTACCAATTAACACAAAAATAGACCCTTCAAATTGCCAAAATCATGAATTTGCACAACTAAAATCAAAACATACATATTTTAGGGTGGACCGCACTACACTAGAACACAGATACAACCAAACTGAAGAGTGAAGACTAATAATACATACATTGATGTTGGACTAAGTGAAATTAATTAAAACAAAACTGCTTGCAAGTTGCAACATTTGTTTCCCGCCGATACAAAACTTGCCCGTTCTTCTTTGAAATGGCGATGCAAGTAAGGAAGAACAAGAATGGAATAAGAGTGAGTAGTCAGAGAGCCACAAGAGGATCGGAGACAAAGAAATCCGCAATCTCTTGGAAAGTGCCATCATAATCTATGTACCAAGGACTACTACTCTTGAAACCGAAATCCAAAAGAGTCTCGTCAATCGAGCTCAAAAACACACTTGAAAAATCATCGCTGAAAAGCTCCTCTGTTTGGAAATCAAAGAGTGAATCGTTCGGAATCGGAAACATTGACTCGCTCTGATACTCATATTCTTCACTGGTGGCGGTTGCGCATTCTGTTTCTTCCGAACAACACCGAAGAAGAACCGAAGTGGGAGACAACATGTTCTTCTCCTTCTTGTTGCTGATTGGAGTGCATTCTTCTTCGCTGGAATTGTTATCCTCCGCCAAGCACTGCGCCGGCGGAATGATGAAGTTCGTGAGAGCGTCGGCGCCACGAAGCTGAATGGCAGCGTTGTCGTACACCATGGCGGCTTCCTCGGCGGTGTCGTAGGTTCCCAGCCACAACCTAACGCGGCGAGAAGGGTCTCTTATCTCAGCAGCCCACTTGCCCCATGGTCTCTGCCTCACTCCCCGGAACTTCTTCCCGGAGAAGGCCTTTGACTGACGCCGGCGGCTGGGCGGAGCTGCGATGGCAGCGGTAGACTTGGCCTTCTTCTTTCTCTTGTTGGAAGCGAGTGTAGCGCTGGCTTCTTGAGCGGAGGAGGCAATGGTGATCTCGTTGACGAAGTTCTTGACTCGGCGGCGGGTGGAGGAGTGGGTAGGTGGTTCGTCGTCGCTGGACGAATCGGTGGCGTCGGCATCGGTGACGCGTATTCGTATGAGTTTAGGATATGGATGCTTGGTTGGGTGTTGTTGTTCCATGAGGAGTTTGGTTCGGTTGAGGTGCTGAGTAGTGTGCTTCATAGAAGAAGAAGAAGAAGAAGAAGAAGAAGAAGAAGAAGAAGAAGAAGCAGAACAAGAAAAAGCAGTAGTTGCAGCCATGTATATGTTTGTTGTTGTTGTTGTATGCAGTGTTGAGAGTGTAGAGGGGTGAGTAGTCTGGAAGAGTGAAATGGAAGAAGAGGAGAAAAGGTTATGTGTTTGTGAGCGAGTGTGAGTGTGAATGTGAGATAGATTCCTTGGAGAATGGAGAGAATAAAGAAAAGAAGATAATAAAGGAGAGGAAAGGGGGCCAAAGGAGAGGAGAAAGCTAAGAAAGAACACGTCGGAGAGAGATGCTTAAAAGGTGAGACTAATCAGTAATCACACTTCACACATACTTCCCATACCATCCATGAATCTATCAATTTAAATTTAAATACTAGCTTAACACTGCTGATTGTTTTTGCTTCCAAAAGCCTTAATAAAAAACATATTCAATGCATTAATAATATTAAAAAGATAAACGTTTTTTTTTTTGTTAGAGTTTTTCATTTTAACTCTTTTAAAAAATATAATTAAAATTCGCTTTAGTTAAATAATTTAATAAAAAGCGAAAATTAAATTCCAAGAAAAGTTATGGTATGGTATGGGGTTCAAAAGGGAAGAGAATAACATATAAGAGCGTGCATGACTAGATACAGATACCACTGTTTAAGCGTGGACACACAAAAGACAACAGACAGACCTCAGAAGAACACAGCAGCGCAAGTGGGAGGGAGCCCAATGGAACAAAAGGAGAAACAAATTTTCCGGAAAAAGTTTGTAGGCACAATTAAAAAAATAATAACACGTCAAAATAATGATTTTAACGGCACCTTTACCGGAAAAAGAAGGGTAAATAAATTAAGTAAATAGTGCCGAAATCGAATAACTGCGCTTCTTGTTCATATATTCCTTACTACTATATAAGTTTTGAACCGAATGAACTGAGAGAACCTTGTGCTTCAATTCTAGCAGGTGTAATTTGACTAATTTCAGCAAAAATCGCCAAGTCTGTGTGTACTATTTGCGAAGGAAAAGCAACTGAAATGGAAGGAGAAATGATACGAGATATTCTATCATCAAACTCTGAATTCTGAAACTCTGAAAATCTAACTCTAACGGCCCTACTTGTTAACCACCGTTTAATCTCTGTAACATAAAAATTATGTATTTAAACAAAACAAAAGCATGCAGTTTGTTTTTATTTGTTACCGGTTGGTGAGGTGATGGGTGATGACTGATGAGATAAGTAGATACCGGACGATAGACATTTACGAAACGCAGCAGTTTATACATCCAATAATCAGATGACACGTGGAGTCGACAGAAGGCATACCAATCACGTGACATGACACTCTCTGTATCATATCAGTCTTCCACTTCCTTTGACTGAAAAGAGGTAACCGCAAGTTGTGCCACTTTCAAGTTTCAACTCGACTAATACTCCATAATTACTTCAACAACCATTTCCATTTTGATTAAGCAAATTCATTATTAATTTTTTTTCTTATGATACTCTTAACATATATCATTAGGAGATGTTGGTAAAAATTTTAAGAATTTAGTTAATATATATTCTAAGAGTATCTATTAAAATTTTTTATATGAACAATATACAAAGTTTAAAAGTTTTATTAATAATAATTTTAATATGAGTACAAATGTCACATATTAAATTTAAATCCTACAAAGAAAATATAAAATTGGTTAAGATTGGTAAATATTTTAACGTTTTATTAACTAGCCTTAAATTTAGATATTTTAAAACAATAAAGCATGTTTTGTGATATTTTAATGCATTAAAAAAGATAATTTAAAAAAAAAGAAATTAAGCACCATAAAAAGTAATGGAAAATATATAAGGTAATTCAATCATTTGAGGATTAAAATCACACAAATATCCTAAAGTGAATTAGCTTACATGTATGTTCTAAAATAAATCTATATAAATTTATATTTTTTCAATGTAGATTTAATTTACTATATATGCTATATCAATAGTAAATCGAATTAATTTGATTTAATTTACTATTCTGCAACATATACATGTAAATCGAATCTAGTTGATTTAATTTACTACTGATACAAATTATTGACATATCGTATATTAACTTTAAAATATAAACGTCAATAAGAAAATACCCCCATTTAGCTAGATTGAAATAAAATATCAAAAAAATCAAAACGAATAAGAATAGAAATCTAACTTTTGTGTTGTAGTTTAAATTTCAAAAAATCTACACTACAAAAATATGGCCGATTAGCTACTACAAAAAGAGTCGTAAAATCATCGCTAATCTGACGCAAAATATAATTTGTGATGGATTAGCTACTGCCTAGCAACCAATGCTTTCCTCGCTAATTACAAGTTGCAGATCAGTGATGCAAACATAATAGTCGCTAATTCGTTCGAAAAAATTTTTAGCGACTGAATAGATAGTCGCAAATACATCACTAAATTAAAAGCTAATTCCATAAAAGAAATAGACTAAAAGGTAGTCACTGATTAATGACAAACTCTATCGCAGCAGACTCATCGCTAACTCTATCAGAGGTTGCTGAGGTGCTTTGAAATGATGTCTAGGTTGAGCATTAACTTTGAGAAATCCAACTTGATACCGGTGAACTGCAGCCAGGAGTGGGTAAGACGAATGTGTCAGTTACTTGGTAGTCAGGAGGCAGCCTTACCGGTGAGGAATCTTGGTATTAGTCTAGGAGAAAATCCGCGGCTGGTAAAAACTTGGAAGCTGGTTATAGATAAAGTGGAAGAGGAACTCAGCTTGTGGAAAGCAAAGGTTCTAAGTAAGGCTGGAAAGTTGGTACTCATTAAGTCGGTAATCAATAGCCTGCCTGTTTATTACTTGAGCTTGTATAAGATGCCAAATGCAGTTGCTCAAAGAATCATTTCTCTACAGTGGAGGTTTTTCTAGGGAAAGGAGGATGGACGGCCTGGAATGGCTCTCGTGAAGTGGGAGATGATTCAGGCACCTAAGAAGCTAGGAGGATTGGGGGTGGGTGATGCGGTAATCCGTAATGCAGCTTTACTGTTTAAATGGTGGTGGCATTTTTCAAAGGAGGATTGTCCCCTATGGAAGAAGATTGTATGCTCTTGTAATAGCTTGAACCCAAATCACTTGCTGTCAACTCAGAAACTACCAGAAAGAGGAGAACCGTGGAGAGACATATGTCAAGTGCAAATAAAAGAGTAACATGTAAGGCAGAAGATGATTGATGACCTTGCTATGGAAGTAGGGGATGGTAGATCTACCATATTTTGGGAGGATACATGGCTCCAAGTGGAAAAGTTGAAAGACTCCTTTTAGAGACTCTTCTTGGTTTCAAACTAAAAAGGATCAGTAATTGAGGATTGCGAGTTCTAGGATGGGATTGAGTGGGTTTGGCACTTTCAATGGAGGAGGGAACTACGTCAATGGGAGATAGATACTTTGGACCAGATGCTTCTTGTCTTGCAATCTATTAAATTGATAGCAGAAGTGCAGGATAGAGTCGTGTGGAAATTTGACAAGGAAGGTGTTTATTCAACTAACTCATTTGTGCAAGTCGTGCAGGAAGAGACGTTGGATGCGGAGCTTCTGAGATTCAGATTCACAAAGAAAATTTAGAGAGGTTCAGTTCCACCTCGAGTCGAGTTGTTCACTTGGTTTGTGTTGGTAGGCCGAGTCAATACAAAGGACCGGCTAAATCGGTTGGGAATCTTACCACAGAATGATAATGTGTGTGTTGTGCAAGAAAGATATTGAAAATATACAACACTTGTTTATTACTTGTGAGTACTCTTGGCAGGTGTGGTGTGCATGGATCTCAGAATTTGGACAGGTGTGGACTGCCTCCGGTACTCTAAAAGAGCACTTTGAGAGTTAGAGATCAATGTCAATGAGAAAAGAGAGGCATAAGTTTTGGCTAGTTGGGTTCTTCTCAGCTATATGGAACATTTGGTTACGTTGGAATGATGCTATATTTCAGAGCAAGACAACAGGAGTCATTGATTGTGTGGCTCAAACTTTCTCATGTGCTGCAGCATGGTATGGTAGATAATCCATGTTGTTGATGGCTATGCCAAAGATGACATTGAAATTATTTTTTTATTTTGCTGTTTGTTTCTTTGCTCCACCTAAGTGTTGAGCTCTTTAGTTCAAAAAAAAATAAAAGAAAAGTATATACATATAGCAATAAGAAAATGCAGAAATATTAACTTCATCATGTTTTCAAGAACAAAAGAATAAATAACTAAATACAAAATAATCAAACAATGATATGATGAAAAGTAGATACCACGGCAACCCATTACACTTACAATGTAACATACAAATGGACAAGTTCAAACTCATTAAATTGTTATTTGTGATTAGCAAACGGAATAATAGGAGTAGATATGCATGTTTACCGCGCCATCTAAGGACTCAATAGCACTGTTGATTAATTTAGAATAACAATTGAATGCCTGTTCACCTGAAGAACAAATGTCACTCCAACAATTTCCATGAAGAGACGATTCTTAGTCACTCCCTTGAAGACATTCATTTGATCTATTTTTCTACATTGAACTCGTTAAATATCTGAGTCAAAACATTACAACAACAACTATCCCAATAAGAATCTGGTATTCTGTATAATATTGCACTATAAAGTTATTTTGTTGCAAGGGAAGGGGTTGGGACAGAGACACATTGTATAAAGAAATCGCAGATTTATCTCCAAATTAAATAATTAATTAAATAGGTTTTCACTACTTACTTGGCATAGAATGAATGTGTTGAATATTAAAGTATTCTTCACTTGTAAGGAGTGAGATTTAGAATATTGATCATCACCTAGATTAATACTTTGCCAACCAAAATTAAGAATGAGAAGAATGGTCACTTGATAGATAGCCCGGGAAAGCAAATATATAAAAGATCATAAAGTGACAGGATCCAAAGAGGCATATGTAATATGTTTCCAGGCTACACACAAATGAATGATGATCTACAACAGGACAGTGTGCAAGTTTAATTTCTCGGCACAGTATTAAGAATGATGTACTCTAGCTACTACCTGTATGATTAAGTTCCTCCACATGACATTAGTTTTAAGAGATTCCCTAAAAGATCGAGCAAGAGCACAGGGTGTGAAATTAAGGCGAGAGACATTCTAAAATGCAGAAATCAGATCCAAATGAAGCAATACAAACCTTCAGCCAACTGGTGATATGCGCATATGGCTGTCAGTTGGTGGTTCCATAGCTAGTGCAAGGGCTCCAAGAGTGTCCATGATCAGGTTAACCCACAAAAGTTGCATGTAAGCAAATTAAACCAAAACTAAACTTAACATATAACTGCAAATTAAAGAGTGAGGAAATGGTGGTTCACTTGAACTACATTTAAAGGAACTTCTTCAGCAGATACCGTGGCCACAACATTCATTACAAGAGCAGCAATGTTAACAGTGAGCTGGAACTGAATGAAATTACCCGCACAAACACACAAAACAGTTTAATTAATTATAAACAGATGATCATGCATGTGGTTTGGGTTAGTTACCTTTACTACTGATGCCAAGTTATCATCAAGAATTATAATATCATAGCTTTCTTTTGCAACTTCAGTTTCTTGGATGCTCATAGAAAGACCATTATCTGCCTAAAAGGAACATAGCAAAAGACGGTCTTGAACTATAAGTATAAGCAAAAAAATATACAATTAAAGATCCAAAGATGGAAGACTGCCTCGCTTTTTCTCAAAATTGAAGGGGAAGACATGGAGAACTGTCGAATTTGATCTGGTAAGATCAAAATTCATCCCCAATTGCCATGAATCGATTAATTAAGTTCATCTTCAAAACCAATACATCAATACATACATATATACCAACAAGCTAACTAATTAGTAGGACCAACCTTCACGGCCCAAGAAAGAATTGCCTTCTCGGTTGGGGATCCTGAAATTTGAGTTGCTGCTGGCCTGTTACTGCGTGGAGCCTTGCCGGAGAGGACGACGAAGACAAAGAAGCGCTAAGAGGAAGGGAGAGGAAAAGGAAAGGGTCACGGGATGCAAGCCAGGGTTGGTGCTGTCTGGCAGCGCCGATGGCGGAACAACAGGAGGACGATAGGGGACGCTGAGTCTTTGACTGGATGTGGGAGACTGATTTTCGGCACAGGAGGTATGGAGGAGACAATATCAACGAGGGTTAGGTCATTTTGAGTTGTTTTAAGCAATATTTTTTATTTGTCTTTCTGTTTTTAAGAAAGTGGCTACAATGATAATGACAAAAGAAAATTACTATTAAAATAATAAAATTTTCCATTTTTGGTTTAAAGTATTGAAGATGGCGCTCGTACGTATATGAAATAATGAAAAAGGCACTTATACGTGTATTTTTTATTTTTGAAATTAAGCGCTTTTTTTTAATTTTGAGTCATTATAATTTTTTTGTTTTCAAATTTTTATTTTGATTTTTTTAAAAACGAATTTAAATTTTAAAAAATATTTTATAGGATAAATAAAAATTTTTTAATAAATAGAAAAATATTTTATATAAATGTCAATGATTTTATATTAAAATAAATAAATTAAAATCATTTGTATTATTATTTTAATTTAAAAATATTTTTATATTTTATAATTTATGTATCCATAACTAAAATCTCATAAATCATCTCAATTTAAATATACATTATTAGATACTTTGTATATAAAAAATTATTTAAAGTATAATTTATAGAACAATATATATTACATAAACAAATAGTAAGTATTCACTATTCGAATCTCATCTCGACATCTCGTGTATGCAACAATTCATTGACTAGTGACAAACTATTAAACATAACTCAGATACGTAACATATTAATTCTTAACTTGTCGAGTTAAGAAATACCATAAAAAAAAATAAAAATGGTAAAGATATATTTGAGTTAAGAACCCCAAAATTTATAATAGTAACTCACATTAATCTCTCAATGATTTCTATGAACAACATGTTAATTTTGCACATTAATTTGTTAAGATTTGGGTTCCTTGTCTAGGTTTCATGTGACTTAGATCTACTAGACCTCCTATAACTTTGACGGACTCCCAACATCCTCACGAAGACGATAATAACAAGCTTAATTTGAAAAATTTGGAATTTTGGAACAGCAATCAAGCTTCTGAAAGCTCTAATAGGTTTTGATCACATTGAACCTGAGCAAAGAATATTGGAAAAAACTCCAATTTTTTGGGGGTGAACAATTTAAAAAAAAAAATTAGCCACAAAAAAATATTTTAAGTTTACCGTGTTACTTTTTTTTTTAGGAGTTGGTCGGATTTCAAGTCGAATTCACAAAAATAAATATATTAGTTTATTTAAAAAAAAAAAAACATAAGAGGCATCAGTTTGGTCTGGGAGTCGGCTAGCTTAATTTGCTATTTTTCTAGTTAATTGAACTAAGTTGTTTAGACTTGTATTTTTACGAGTTTGATTTTAGAGTCAAATACTCATCTATTTAAGTCAAGTATACGAGCTAGTTCGACGGATTTGGCTCATTTTGACGATCCTAATTAATACAAGAGCTAACTCAGATTAATCTTTATTGAATGAATTCCAAAATAATTCTAATTAATAATAAAATTTGTACAATTATATGCAAATAAATCCTCATATATAATAATTTAATTATCTTATCTATTATATATTTTTCTAGTATAGTTTGTGGTTGAAAATTATCAATATTATGTCACATTTTCTAAAAATATTAAATTTTTATACTTGTCATTAAATTATATTAATTTCAAACAGTAAACTTCTCATTAAAAATAACAACAAATTTGTGATATAATTGGAAAAAAATCTTTTTTAAGAAAAAAGCTTTTAATTTGTGTTGTTTGTGAAAGTTTTTAGAATTAACATCTTGCTAGAATATTGTAAGTTATTAGTTATTAAAAATTAGTTAGCTAATTATTAGTCACGACTTTGGGACTTTAATTATTCTCTCATTTAAAATAGCTTTAGATTAGTAAAAAAATTGTGACAAATTACATTATCATTACATTGTTATTATATGTAACAATCAAGATAAAAATTTATAAATATTTGTAAATTTATTTATTTTCTCAATCTTATTTAATTTGAAGCAGATGTAAAAATTTAAATTTAAATAACTCTTTTTTCGCATAATTTTAATTGCTAATTTTTTTAAATTTTATATTTAATATTTTATTATCATCATTAGTTTCATTATTCTTTTAAAATTTTTTATTTTTATTTTCATTATTTTCATTCTCCATACACATATCTATCATTATGTTTTTTTATTAAGTGGAAAAAAGATAGAAAAAGAGTACTACATGTACTCAGTAGAATAATGAAGACAATAAGGATATAAGCTATGTGTAAAATAAAAAGGTAACTGTAAAGAGAAGGAAGGAAAATTAACTGATAATTATATTTTTGACCAATTTTTAAAATGACAGTTATATTAATCAAAGACAATAATAATTATACATATATAAAGAATAAAAAGAGAAAAGGATAGTGTATAATATGATGAGATGATATAATCAAAATAAAAATTAATAATTTTAAAAAATAATAAAATTAAAGATAATTAAAGATGTTTAAGATAAGATTGAAGAAATACATTTTTTTATCTATTAGAATTATAGACGGAGATAAAAAATGATTTGCATATAAATTTTTAAATTTGTTTCTAATTAAATAGGATTGAGAAAATAAATAAATGTAATAATATTTATAAGTAACTAATCTTTAAATAATATTAGTAAGTGTTTATATTGATTTTGTTACATATAATAACAACCTAATATTTTTTTTAATCTTAGTTTTTAATTTAAATTTATTTATTTTATGGATTTTACATGTTAAATAATTTAATATATTTTATCTTTTTTATAAATTTATTTTTAATTATTAATATTAAGTTTATAATTTTAAAATAAAAATATCAAATTAATTTCTTAAACTCAATAGAAAAACGGCTGAACAGGTACGATAGTATCTGGTGAGCCGCTAGTTAAAGTAATGACGGAATAAGGACTAACGTTTTTCCTCACAAATTAATAACAACATGAAATAAGCAAAGAAAATCTATCAGTTGTTAAGCGGTCGCTAATTCCTCACTAAATAAGCTTTTGATTAGTGACTCAATTGCAACCAGTTACTTCTAAAAAATTCTTGATTAGCTTTGGATTTGTTATAACTCTGCGAGGATCTCCAACGAGATTAGCGAGTAATTTACTACAAAATAGCTAGGATATAGCTTTTGCTTTGCGACAAGATTGCAGTTGCCAAGTCGCTCGCTAAATTAAACTTGCGACAAGTGTATTTTGCCTGCTAATCAATGACTTGAAATCAGCGAATGAAGTATGTCAGTTATTAAACGGTCGCAAATTTCTCACTGCTTAGGTCCTAGGCGCTTAATATTCGTATTTCCACTTTAGCGACTAATTAGCAAGGAACACTTCCCTAGCTGAATGATTTATCTGTTGCGACGAGTTAGTGACGACTATTTTCTGTTGCTACCCTAATTTTGAATTTTACAATCTCATGCGACAAATTAGCGAGAAACTAGTTGCTCACTAAAAAATAAAAACTTTGGTGACAAATTAGCTAGAAAATTGTCCATCACAAAATATATTTCAAGTCTTTGAGACGGATTAGCTAGGAACATTGTTCCTCACTAATTAGCCTTTTCGCAGAAAGTTTATTTAGCGCGAACTAGTGTGTGAATTGTTTCTCGCTAATTGTATATCAAACATTTGCGACGGAACAGTGACAATAATATCCCTCACTACTTTACTTTTATTCAATTGAACCTCTAAGTGACTAATTTGCTAGAACATTGTCACTCGCTAATTAATTTGTGACAAATTAGCGAGAAAATTTTTTCGCTCTTTTTTAGCTACAAAAGCCAATTTGCGAGAAATAAACTTACTCGTGAATCTCTCGCTACTCAGTCACTTTTCTCAAGTTCGGATAGTATGAGACCGCTCATTATTTTTGACGTTAGTGCGTCACTAATTCCTCGTAAGTTAGTGACGGATTAGTGACAAAAAATATTTCTTGCAAAAAGTCGTCGCTAATTTGTCAAATTCTTGTAGTGTTACATTTTTATAAATTTATAAATGTAAAACAGAACATTAAACAATTTCTAAAACTTCATTAAAATTCATAATTTGACTCATTGGCAGCTAAAAAATTATTATCGGGATTTTTGATGTAAAAAAATTAATATAAAGTATAGTCTTTCAATGTGGCATAGAAGTTAAAACTTGAATATAAACTTGAATTAAAAGTAACTGATAGTTATACAATATGTAATTTGAGAAATAATTAAAATACTATATCAATTAAATTATCATTTAATTTGTAAAATTAAGTATAGAACTTATTGCTTTGATGACGTTACTTCTAACTTGGATTTTTTCAGAGCATAAAATCATCAAAACATAAGTTTTATACTTAATTTCATAAATTAAATGATAATTTAATTGATATAGTATTTTAATTGTTTCTGTAAGATATTGTATAAATATAGTTGGTCAATTTATATATTGTATAAGTATCTGTTATTTTTTACTCTGAAAAAATTTCAATTTTAACTCCTATGCCATTTTGGAGGGCTATACTTTATATTAATTTTTTCAACATCAAAAGTCCCAATAATAATTTTTTAGATACTAATGAGTCAAATGATGATTTTAATGAATTTTTAGAAATCATTTAATATTCCGTTTTATATTCATAAGTTTATAAATATGTAGATTTTCTGAAATTTGAACTAAAACACAAAAGTTGAATTTCTACTCTTATTCGCTTTGATTTTTTTTTTATATATTTTATTTGAATCTAAATGGGGGTATTTCTTTATTAACATTTATGTTTTAAAAGTAATATGAAAATGTCAATAATCTGTATCACTACTAAATCGACATATATCTGTTGCAGAAGTAGTTGATTCGATTTACATTGAAAAAATATAAATCGAATTTAGTTTATTTGATTTATATAGAAATAAAATCAGACATGCATATAAGCCATTTTATTTTAAGATATTTGTGTAATATTGATCCTATTTGATTTGTTTGTGTGATTTACCCAAATATATACTTTGAGATAGATATGATTACATTATAATATATTAAAAATTAATCATGTTAGATGTACACTAAAATTAACCATTAATATAAAATACATATTAAAATATAAAATATATTAAAAATAAATTAAGCTATATATATTTATATATAAATACACTATGACTGATTATATATATATATATATATATATTCTTATTAAAAATTCATTGTATTAGAACTTTGACTAATTTTAGATGATTCTACTATGTGTACATTCTTTAATTTTAATTGACACTACTTTAACACCAATATAAGAATATACTTATTCACTAGAATAATATTCACTAAAAAATAAAGTTAAAATTAAAAGTAAAAGATAGTCATAATAAAAAAATATAAAGAGACTAACTAAATCTATACAACATGTGAGTTAGAAAATAATTAAAACATGCCAATGAAATTATTATTTAATTTATAAAATTAATAGTTATATAAAAATATCATGATGCCGTTGTTAGTTATTTCAAACTTTGAAAAACTAAGTTTGAACCCTTTTGCAACCTTAGAAAGTTATATTTTAAATTAAATTTTTCAATATAAAAAATCTCTATAATAATATTGATGCCAATGAATTAAAATATAATTTTTAATTATTTTTAAGTATAATTTTTAACTATAAATTTATAAATTTATCAAAATACAAAATTTTTAAAATTTGAACTAAAACATAATTTAAATTTTTTTCTTATTAGTGTTAATTTTGTTTTTTGTTTTATTTGAATCTTTATTAATACTTTTTTTTAGAGTAAATAAGAAATGTAGCTCTTAGAGAGTAGAAATGTCAATAAGCTCTTGAAGAGCAGTGTAGTGTAACACATTATTCATATCATATCTTTTTCCTTCGATTTTCTGGAGAAAGTGACTTCAAAATTGCTTTCTACTTTATTTTTGCAGTCTAACCCTGCAAAATTGAGATATAATACATAAAAATATAATTCTTCCGACCATTGCATAAATTAGTAAATAAAAAGTTTTATTTAAATAAAAATTCTTTATTTAGAGGCGACTTTTGGTAGATTATATAAGATTATTACTACAAGAGACACGTCGAATAGCGGCAGTTTTTTTTTTTTGGAAAATTGTGGCAGTTTTGAACTGCCGCAGAATACATACCAACAGTTCAAAAAGCGATGCGATTTAGGGCATGGGCATGTGATTTTGCGGCAGTTTACAAGAATCGCTAATATAATCGCTACAAATCAAATAAATGATTTTGCGGCAGTTGCAAAACTGCTGCCATTTTAGTAAATGGATTTTAAAAATAATTTGCAGCGGTTTTGAAAGTAGCAAATTTATGTGGTTTTTATAAAAGATGTGACTGTTTTGAACGGCCGCAGTTTCATACATGACATTTAAAAAAATGACTAATTGCAATAGTTTATACCATTTTTTTCTGTAACTTATTTTATTTATATCATATTTTATTAAACTTAAAATATTAGCATTAAAGAACACTAAATAAACAATATTAAGTAAAATAAGCTAAAATCCAAAGCTCATAAAAATCCATAAAATAAACTAATTCCAAAATCTAAAATGGTAAAATCACCATATTTGAGGAATCATTGTCATCATTCTCACCCATATTTTGGTCCTCCCTCACAAATTGATAATCTATTCTTAAATAACATGAATTATTGCATTCAATAAGAAGAAAAACAAATAAGCATTTCATAAAACACCCGAAATGCTTGAGAATTTGAAACAATTCAATTAAGAGAAATCAAAAGTGCTTCCACATACTTCATTGTTTCTTCAAGTGCTCCGGGAAGCCTATGCTCCTCATTGAATGTAGGAATCAAGGAAATGTACTTTTCTGCTGGTTCAACATGTGGGCATCTAAAAGGCACCGCCATCTGTCGATATTTTTGTAGTGCTACTTCATCCTCCACTACCTTTCTTTTCAATTTCTAGGTTGCCACCTCTGCCTATAGTTCAAGAAGCACCCCTTTGTTTGAGCTCCATTTTTCGGCTAATGTGAATTCCTACCAAAGAGTTGACTAAAAGTTGGTTTGAAGCTTATGCCACGCACTCTAGTCGCGTGTTTTTTTTTTTTTTTTTTGAGAGTTTGAGCAAGTAAATCATTTTAAGACAATAGTTTAGAGGATTCATCATGTTCTTCAATCTCCACAATTCTTTTCTACAAACATAAATATGCAAACATAAGCAATTACAAGCTAGAGCACATAAATTACGAGCTAGACATAAAATAAACAAATATAAGAAAGGACAATCTAGAATCAAAAACAACAGCAATTCTTTATCAAAAGATACAAAGTATAGTATAGCATGGACAAGATGGAAAAAACTAAACAGTATCAGAAAGCAGCACCCAAATCTATTCATCATCACTCTACTTAGGAAAAGTAATATTCATACAAAAACTTTTATTCACAATAATACATGAAAACCAATTTCAGGAAACACTTCAACTCCACATCATTATGCAATGTATCTAATATACAATAAAGAATATGATATGATTTATAAACTTTATATATTATAGGGGTCAACACTGTAATTTCGAAGCATATAACTAAAGTAATACATAAAGGAGAAAGTGATGCTTACAAGTGATGAAACAATTGATGCTTGCATATTAAAAGGTGTAGCCATGGAAGATAGAAAATGGAAAACCAAAGAAAAAGGGTATAAATAATCATGATAATGATATAAGTGAAGAAAACAAATACTACCCTTCTTTAAAGAATTATAAATAAGTGCAAGCATTAAAGCGATGTCATAGATGCACATAAAGAAAGAGAAATAATTAGGTACAAATATAAAAACTAAACAAACAAATAAACAACTATTTTGATTACAAGTACAAGCAAAGACAGAGTTTGAAACATATGTTACACTATAATTACAAATTTCCTTTGGACTTAACTCCTGACATTTACCTTTTTCCTTAACTAAGGTTTTTTAGTAACCTTGTGATAATCATAAGATTTATGTGTGAACTATAGTTGTGTTTCCATACTCAAACACTATTTGGACTTTGGTGTCAATCAATATTCTAATTCTTATGACTTTGTTGATTTCATGATTTTTTTGTTATTCAATATCTGTTTCTTTATTTGTCTAATGTTAAGAATAATAATAACCTATTAGTCATGTTTAAATAATAATAATAATAATAATAATAATAATAATAATAATAATAATAGACTTAAAATAAATGCATATCAATGGCATCAAAATTATATTAAAGAGAACAATTAGCTAGATTTAAAAGAGCCAAAGGCTTAGAAAATAATAGTAAGAGACCATGAAACTAACCTATTCTGATGTAGTGCACAAATACAAGAATACACAAGTTGCTTCACTCGGTAGTTCACTAAACTAGAGGTGGATGAGTAATCCACACCAACAAAAAATTTAGATTTTGTCCCTTGTAGCAGACATATTAGTTCTCTAATAGAAGAACGGAAGCAAATATCTATAGTAGAATTATAGTATACTCACTACATTGTTAAAGGCAAAAGAGTTATTACAAACTTTAAATTACATAGGATAGTTTAATGTTGAGAAACATAAAAGAAATAAAAAATATAGTGGTAATATTAAATTCTTAATTCTAGGTACAGAATCTTATCTATGTTCCCAGTAATACTTAATTACTCAATAATACTTAATTACTCAAATATAGTGATAATTACTAACTAATTAATCCACCATAGCATTATTCAAGTCCTACTTAATTAAACAGAAAAATAAGTGTATACTACTAATTGTTTGTGTGACACACTAACCCAAATTTCTTTAATATGTATTATTGACACTACTCCTTTAATTACATATTTAAAAATTATGATATTACATATTCAGAAAAAATATTTTCATTGAGCTAAATGTGGATCAAAACAAAACAAAAGCAACTTAATGTGTTCATATTCATCCAATGGTTCAATTCATTGTATGAGGTAAGGTCCACTTAAATTATTGTTAGTATAGAGAGATATTGAACTGTGTAGGCATGGTTATTATTATTGGGGTCACATTGTGAGAATGGTAGGTTCAATAAGCTAACTACAATAGAGAAGAGAAACTAAGAATTAAACAAAAATAATATACTAACAGAAACCAAAAGCTGTACTATTAAATCATGCTAAGCAATAATTCTCACAAGTTGGTAAGTATTGAATTGAAAGATAAGTGCAACAAGGAAAGACAAATAGCTATTTATACATACTAAAGCATAGTGTACTAGGTATCTGCAAAATAACAGAATTAACTACTTAGCCAATTTCAATGAGGATATGATTGGGTAGTAAAAATAAAAATCTGTCATTATAAAACCATACAAATCCTTAACCTTTCGAATCACAACTAGCAAGTTCAATCAATTAATTGATACTAACTAATACTAATACTAATAATAATCAATAACCATGCTAATTTTTTTTGTAACTGTAAAGAGTACTAATGAGAGACAATGACTAATAATTGCAATAGTGGTCTCTGTAACAAACACATCTCATCATGAATTTTTTGTTCACTCTTTTCCCTTGGCAAAATTATAAATTCACACAAAATACAAGAACAACAACAAGGAATAAGGAAAGAAGAAAAAGGCACTAAACATATAAATCTAAAACAAATCAATACAAATTAACAAAATAATTAAGGGAACAAACCTGAAAATAAGGGGGCACACCCATACCGGAGGAGGGAGTAGAGGGTGCTCTCACGCAAAATTCGAACAAGCAAAATACAGAATAAATAAATTCAAACAATAGGGATGAAATTGGAGCAAAATTAATAGATCAACAAGCAAACAAATTAAATCGGAACAAAAGTAAGAAGACAAAGGAAATAAATTGGAACAACAGGGCAAGGGGGAAGAATGAACTACAGATAGGGGAGAGGGAGCAATCTAGTAGCACACAATAGGGCAAGGGGGAAGCACAACAACAACGATATCATGACAGATGAGCATCCACGCGACTCCACAACGACACGGAAGTGCACGATGGAGCGAAGAACAATGGTTTCAAGCCCTTCCACTTTCCTTTTGCATGCGGGAGCCACATGACAGAGCAGATCATTGACGGGGAAGGACGTAGCAGCTGGAGTTTATTATGCAAGTGAATCTTAATGTAGTTGGTTGGAGACTTTTGAAGAGCCAATCAAAAATAGCATTTCTGGAAAATGATCTTTCTTTTCTAAAACTTTCTGGTCAGGTCATTTAGCGACATCTTTCACAACTACAAATACACCTCTATGTTTTCAAGAGACCATCACAAAGTTATATTAACGAATCACAATCTCAAGTAAAACTTGCATGATTAAGGCCACCATGGAATGAAGTTGAGGAGTGGATTCACGCCATACTTGCTCACTTAGATGAACATGAGTCAATAGTAGAGGCGGATAGGTAAGTCATTTTAGCGACCGATGTTGAAATAATCTTGAGGGATAGAAAAAAGAACCATAAGATAACAGAGGATATTATGATGTACTATCAACAAATTCCTGTAAGAGACAACTCTATTATGGAGGATTCATCATTAATCGTGATATTGCCAACATAAGAGGAAAAAGACGGTGACAAGAATAACACAAATGATTATGTGAATCGATAACCACCGTTAATTTTATTAGTTAGGATTCATAGTACTTGATTGAGAACTTTATATTAACAATTTTTGTTATTTGGTAATACATAATATTATTTATATTCGAATTTGTTAAATAGTGAATTTTATCATATGATTACGAATAAAAAATTAAAATAATAGAAAATATTATTTATTAAAAATTTTAATTACTTTCAATTTTTTCTAAGGTAATTGAAAAAAAATTGCAAATATTACCGCAAAATTTAGTTTTGGAAAATTCGATTGTATAATAAAAAAGCCTTTTTTTTTATTAGTCAACCATGACACTTTTCTTCGAAGAAATCCAACTATAATGATGTTTTGTTTTGCATCAATTAGAATAATTATTTTTTGTTGAATAATTTTTATTGGGATCTCATCCGACGATAAATATATTTGCGGTTGAATTTGATTAAAAAATATAACAATAATGAAATTTTTTTAGAAATTAATTTAAAAATAAATTTAAAAGTAGTTTAATTCAAGTATATTGTATTATAGTGTGTTATACAAAAATGTAGATCTGAATCCTCACAGACTTGCAAAATGCAACATGCATTTGTTAGGAGAAGAGAAAGAAAAAAAAAAGAAAAATGATTATGCAAAATGCAACTTGCTTTTTCGCATTTTGCCAAGAAATGAAAGCATGCATCGAAATGTGTCTCTTACATGTAGACAAAATCTGCCACTTTGACCACTTTTTTTAGGAGCGCTGGGCAAATGCCAACTTGCGTTTTGTAAGAGAGAGATATTGCATGTTTGACATGTATACAAGCTAGCCTTTTATATGCTTTACATATTCATTTGCATTTTGCTTAAGTTGGTGAAGAAGAAGTGTTCTTCAAAAGGAAAAAGAAAAAACTTGTGTGTGAGGAGAGAAAATCAAAAAAGATTGTGGGAGATTTTTTTTTGTTATATAAATTTATTTGTACTAAAATGATTGATTTTATGTTAGCTCAAGAGTATATTATTAAACACCCGAATAATACTTAATATATAAGTATTTTTTATTTTAATTATAGATAACTTTATTTGTTTATTGTTATTATTATAGTTGTTAGTATATTAATGTTACTGTTAGTTATTATTATTATTATTATTATTTAAAACTTTTCTGTTATTATTGTTATTATTATTTAATTATTGTTAACTTGTTATTAGTACTATTATTATTTTGAATTTTTCTGTTATTATGGTTAGCATTATTTAATTGTTATTATTATTATTACACTGTTGCTGTTGTTTTGAAATTATTATTATTATTATTATTATTATTATTATTATTATTATTATTATTACACGGTTGTTATTATTATTAATATTATAATTATTATTATTATTATTATTATTATTATTATTATTATTATTATTATTATTATTATTATTATTATTATTATTACGGATGTTATTGTTATTATCATTATATTATTGTACTTTTATTATATTATATATTTATTATTATTATTATTATACTATATGTTTATTATTATTATTTAGTGGTTATTATTATTATTAGAGCAATTACCCAAATGAATCTCTAAAGATTTTAAAAGCAGATATTTTAATCTTTAAGAAAAATTAATACACACATTATCTCTAAGGTTTTATTCCGGCAGACAAATCAGTCTCTAGTTCATTTTCCGGCAGAGTAATTACCCAGATTAGTCCCTAAGAATTTAAAAAACGGACAGTTTAGTCCCCAAAGAAAATTAAATATACAGATCAATTCCCAACATTTTTTTCTGTCAGACATAACAGTCCTTCATCCAAAAAATTATTATTATTATTATTATTATTATTATTATTATTATTATTATTATTATTATTATTATTAATTGCACAATAATACTCACAACTAGAAAATTACTTAATACAGACAGATTTACAGATAGATTTGGTCTTTATTACAGATGATTTTTGGTTACCGACAAAATTACTGACAGATTTCGTCCCTCTGTAAAAGCCTCGTCGAAAATTATTTACCGACATATTTTTTTCCGTCGATAATTTACCGACAAATTTTTACCAGTTACCGACATATTTTTCCTCGATAAATTCTCCCCTCCTTTTTCCTGGAACGTCAAACTTTCCGACGGATTTTTCATCGGTAATTAGAGACAGATTTTTCGACGGATTTTCTGTCGGTAGTTAGCAATAGATTTTTCGACAAATTTTTCGTCGACAATTAGAGCTTTGGAAAATCATTCCAAACTCTAAATACAGACAGAAAATCTATCTGTAAATCCGTCAGTAAGGTAAAATAGAATTTTTTTTAGATTTTTCCATTGCAAAATAAACCTGTTTTCATATAAATAAATATAAATTTAATAAATACAAATTTTTATCTAATTTGTATTCGAATATTTATAATATTTCAAAAAATAAACAAATTCATCGTATTATCAAACTAAAAGAAAAGTACTGTAAACAAGAAAGTCAATATAATTCAAAACATAAACAAAGTGTATTGATACATCAACTATAATCCTCAGTGTATTGTTCAACCATACTAAATTTATCAGGTATAATTCATAACATTATTATACGAGAAAAATTACATTATGTAAATCTCTACAAGCCAATCAACCAGTATCCCGTGCATGTTTTGAGTAATGTCGTGCTACTCTATATCTCTTTATGCAATTAGAAAAAGGGCTACACTTCTTGGCTACAAAAATTTCAAAGTACTGCATGTCAGTAAAAGTACACAGCAGAGAAAAATACATGAAAAAAATGTCAATAATGAAAGTTATTCATTTTGTTATGGCACAAAAAACTCATTACACAACATTCTAATAAAAATTATGTCAATTGAATCCATAAGGACTAACCATGACCAGTACAATATGTAGAATGCATCCTAATATATGGAGAAAATTGACTCAAAAGAGTATTGATTTTCTGCAAAGTACATGAAAAAGAACAAAAATCAAATCTCCAAAACAAGAGAAAACAAAGAAAAAGGGCAAGTGGATACAGCTTAATACTACCCCCAAGCTATTGTAGTCTTACTTCCTCACAACTCTAATCACTCAATTTCCACATAAATAAACCCAGAATACTCAATTTCCACAGAAATATTTAATTTAAATTTAAATTTTAAAACTGATTTCATCTCGTCTAGCTTACGTAACAAACTATTATAAAGTTAGCATAATCAATATTGATTGCAACAAAATTGGAAGCTAATTTTTTCCGCTTTAAACATATTTTTAGCAAATCAAATAAATTAATTTAAATTTAATTTTTAAAACTGATTTTATCTCATGCAAAACAAAACAAAATCAAGAAGACCTTGCACAAGAGTCTAACCCATGAATGCACTCATAACAACAATATTTGAGAATAATAAATTACCTGTGGAACAATGATTGAAAGATTTAGAACTCATATAACCAATCCTGCACATCCAATTGGATGTCATGAAATCAGAAACTTATCTTAGCTGATCAAATATTAAGCACACATCTTCAGCATTGAATACTAACCTTGGCCACCACCAGAATCAGCAGTCAACTCCGCTGTGACAGCAAAAGGAACACTATAGGTAATCTGCAATCAAAACATGGAAAATCTATTCTTTCATGAACTTTCAAGTATGTTAACAAAAATAACATATATCTTATAGAGTTAAAAAAACTTAAATAAGACATAAAAAACTAGAAAATTAAATAAGAAAACGAAGAGGAAGAGATGGAGAAAGTATCAAAATGAGACAAACCTATCCTCTTCCTTGTTCCTGAATTGCCTTCTGAAAGATTTGCTCACTGTCTCCAGTCTCAATTAATCTGTTAATTGTATGTATATTGTTAAATGATTAGAAGAAAAACTTCTCAAAGGCATATAGTTTCCTATCTCAAAAAAAAAAGTTTTAGGGGAAAATGAAAATACCTCCTCATCAGTTCTTGTGCTCGTTACTAACAACCATGAAAAACAGGGAATACCAAAAATTTAACTCCACGTCAAAGAAAATCAATGGAATCAAAATATAATATAAATAAAAAGAAAAGTGGATTAATAAGCATTAGCATGCTTATTGTTCATTTATTTATTCAGTATGGAATTTATATTTATGATAATGAAACTAAATCCAATCTTTAGCTCAAAAGAAGCACATGAAATAAACCATGCAAAAGAATTGTATAGGAAAAAACTAAGAAAACAGACCAAAATTATACTAACCCTTCATGGCAGGAGCCTTGGTCACAGATCTTGACTCATCATGGACTTCAGACTAGCTTCCTAGATTACCCCCTAAGTCTATTATTATTGTTCAGGTCACAGCCATCCTCAAAAGCATCCAATGAAGCTGATGTGGTGTGCTTGCAATCTAAAAATAGCATATCCAAATCTTCGAGTCTTTGGTAAGCATCTAAATATCTCTTAAGCTGCCTTGGCCCTACGACAATAACTGGTTCATGAGGCACCGCCTTCAGCAATTCACGGCACAGAGCAAGGATCCTAGCCAAGTCAGTGTGGTGATCAGCATAGATATGTGAAATCCAAATGCATCTTAAAGCTCTCACAACATCATCAACACCACTTGTGCCATATCTGTTTTCGAAGGATGTGTTAATTAGTTATTCAGATTAAAATAGCAAACAAATGCAGTACAGTAAAAATGTGTTTAAAGAATACAGATGGACATGCCTTCTTTTGAGTTGTCCCAAGGTTCCTTCACCACAATCCAAGAGCAAACCTATTTTTGAGAAAAGATTTATATATATTGAACTCACGTTTCTGTACTTGGATGGTTGGGATGAACCGGTTCCAAGAAGAATTATCTCCAAGTCATCTCTCCTTATATTTTCCAAACAAGAAGGAACAGTAGAATCACACAACCAAGGTTCCTCAATCATCATATTTTGATCTGCTGCGGGAACTAAATCCTTCTTTGTCTGATTTGCTACGGGAACTAAATCCTGGAGCTGGAAAGAACTGAGGATAAACATAATTAAGTCGAGATGCAATTCTTGCACTAGCTTTCAAGATAGGAATCTCTACATTCTTCCTGAGAACAATAGAAGCAAACAAGAGTAATAAATAATGTGTTGTAGTAAAAACAAAAAATGAGCGATTCCCAAAAAAACTAGCAACTTACTTTTCATGCCCAGCCATGATATGCTGTGCAAAACCAAATTTCTTCATCCATTTCTGGTAATATGAAGAACTTACAACAGAAGCAGGACTTAAGTGAATCACACACGTTACGCTCTTCCCAGCTTCTTGATCAAAACTTAGGATAAACGTCATCTCTCTAATCTTGACGTACACTAGCCAACATTGCTGATACTTCACAGAATATAACGGGACAAGTACCATCCCTTTAGTGGGAAGAATGGCCATAATGAATAAGGACTAGGAGACTAGGGATCTTTAATAATAATAATAATAATAATAAACAGGGAAACCTTCAACAAAACATACCAGCTTGATCTGCGCTTTAATTAATGAAATGACTGATTGTACTCATCTATTTGCCTAAAATAAATAAGCCATGTCCTAAATTTGAATTTGCAACATTATTATTATTAAAACCAATTAGCATTATTTTCAAACTTCAAATGGAAAGGCAAATAAGAGAAACTCATCCCCCCCCCCCCCCGTCTAGACAAAAAGAAAAGAGAATAAAAGGGCAAAGAATTTTCAAAATTGATTGCTAAAGTAGAACAAAGAAGTTAAAATCTTCACATAATCAATTACATAACTAACATTCACAAGTATCTACATAGTGCATACATATATAATTGTTCCCAAGCCAAAATGATGTGACATAGTTTCAAAATTTTGAACCACCCGCTGATTAGATACCATCCTTTTATAACACAACAATGCTCAAAATGCTCAGGCTATAATTTCTTTTAATGAGGACTTGGTAAGTGACCAAGTATTCTAACTTACAAGCCAGAGTAATTGGTGCGTGACAGAAGTTAGGCCAATTAAGAGATTTTTAATAAGAGAACAGCGTTGCAAGTATAGCTCTTAACCAGCTAAAATCCGCCTCACCAATTTAAAAAGGGTGTCACAAAAATTTAGAATAGAAAAATACTGGGAGTATGAGTCACAGGTCATCTCCCAACGAGTTGTAAGAAAGGATGCTATTTTATTAATTAGGAATTTCCACGAGAGTTTGAGAGTTGAATAATGAGCAATTAAATAATTGTAAATTAAAGCAACAAAAGCTAAGAATGATTATTAATATTCTAAATAAAAAGCCTTGACTGGGAGAATGATTAATTGGAAGTTCTATCCTTGTTAGGATCTCTTAAGTGTAGTATTAAAAAGGTTGTTGTTTTCACTTAGTTAACCCTTACTAAATAAAGGAAAGTCAAGCGATTGAGCTAACTCTTATTCGCAAATCCTAGTCTTCTCCCTTGGGAAGGTCTAGCGTTAGTAAATACAGAACTAGCCAACAACTTCCAGTTTAATCAACACCTAAGCCTTCCAACTCAAGTGTCTCCTCCTAATCAGCCCCCATGTCAAGTATGGAATCTACTCCATTGACATGAATATAATCCTCATAAAAATAATAGAAGAAGACATGATAAATTAAGTAAAATAAGAATTCAAAATTGATTTAAAAATAAAAGTAATCCTTTGCACTAACAATTCATGAAAATAATCCAATTACTACTTTAAACAAGAATTAAGAATATGGAATAAATAAAAGAGTAAGTAAGGAAACAAACTAGAATAGTATCTTCAATGGAGGTAATGACGCTTCAATATCCAAAAGCAAAAGCAATAAACTGGGAATGTACAGAGAACCTAGAGGAAGAGTAATTCACTCTAGATTCAGATCTAAAAACCTAAAACTATCCTAATGAGAATATGTGAAGTCGTGTAAAGTTGTGTGTTGAGTCTCTGCATGTTCTCTGACTTTATTCTGTGTTTCTGGACTGAAAATTGGGACAAAACGCGGCCTAAAATCGCCCCCAGCATTTTCTGTTAATTCTGCAGATCGCATAGGTCACGCGTTCGTGTCATCCACGCGTTCGCGTCATTCAGCAATTTTTCTTGTCACGATAGCGTGTCGTCCACGCGTTCGTGTCATTTGTGTAGACTCCAATCCATGCGTACGCGTCAGGCACGCGCACATGTCGATGCAATTTTCTCTATTCCACGCGCTCGCGTGAGCCATGCGCGCGCGTCGGTGTTCGCTGGTCATCTCCTTGGTTTCTTGTGTTCCTTCCATTTTTGCAAGCTTCCTCTAAATTCTCTAAGCCATTCATGCCCTATAAAGCCTGAAACACTTAACACATGGATCACGACATCGAATGGTATAAAGGAGAAGTAAATTATACTAATTAAAGATCTTTAGGAAGCAAGTTTTCAATCATAAAATAATACTAGGAAGGGATTATAAAATCATGCAAATCATTGAATAAGTAAGTAAAGGCTTGATGAAACCACTCAATTAAACACAAGATAAACCATAAAATAGTGGTTTATCAGTAATTCTATACACTTATCAATTATCAACTGCGACCTTTCAGTCTAAGCACGTTCAGTTCCGTTCAGCTTCAAGCCACAATACTAATGTCAATGTCTAAGTAAAATCGAGTAGTTTAGTTCATGTTTATCACTTAATTTGAGATGTATAATAAAACACTCATGGTGGTTATTGATGCAGACGATGTTCAGCACAGAAAACATGAGGATCTTGGGCAACAATTTTACTAAAGATTTTGTTTCAATCCATTGTCCTTTAAACCACTCCATTTAAGTAAGGCATATATTGTTGCTTAAAATTTCAAAAGCAAACCTGGAAAGGCATAATAAGGCATATTGATCTTGATGTTTTAGCTATACAAAATATGTTAAGTGAATATCTTACTTAGCTATCGTTTCTTCCCTTTTCTGTATGTAGTTCAAAGCTTTAGACCAAGTAAATTCAACATGGAATCCCAACCCTATATCCACAAAAATATGCTGTGTATTGGGATAAATTCAAGAAGAAAAGTATTTCTATGGTTGTATAACCCTTAATATCGATATTTTACCTGGACTGACCATTTCTGTATTTATCATATTTATGTTAAGACACTAGTACAAGTATATCTTAGTGTTCATCATAAAAACAACAAAACTGATTCATTATCAATGTAAATTTTTTGTTACAGGTGTGTTTAAGGGTGAGAATGCTTACCTGGAGCCTTCTCAAAAGCATTTCCAGCTTAGCATATTGTTTATCGAGCTCTTGAATCTACAAGAAAAGAGAGAAAATCCATACATTCCATTAGATGACCATGATTGAACATGGATTTTAAAGTCATTCTCTAATTTTACAAAATTGAGGGGGAAAAAAGAAAGAAAAGTTTATTAATGGTGGTCACCACTACGACCTTGGCCACGTGGGATCTCAAATGATTCCTAAAGAAAAAGGTCATCAAGTTAATAAATATAATTTCATCTTAATGTTGCATATGCCATCTACACATTCTAAGTCCTATGTAAAATATTCACAGACATTACTGCTATTTTATTAGCTCTTGTTCTGCACAGGATTGAAAAATAAGCTAATCTATGATGCATGTAGAATTCAGAGTGAGTAAAATAGAACACTCCAAGCTAAAATGTTACAGTGGAAAATATTTTACAAACAAAATTGTATTGATCATGTTTTAGACTTAAAGCCATATAATCATCTCAGTAACTGAAAAAAGAATGAAGTAATTGAATAACAAAATCTACACAATCAGTATTTCAAATATGAAAATAAAAATCCAAAAAACTAAAAGTGATAAGTTCATAAATTAACCGAATCTGAGGATAGATTCTCGATATTCTGGAACAAGAAAATTCTATGAGTGGTAACAGATCTAGAAGTGTGATGAACCACAATCTTAGGTTCACTTTGTGTAGAATTTAGAGGATTTTATCAACATTTTGTCACACTTATCCATATAAAATGCATGATTTTATGTCTCCTTCCTAATTTTGCTTGATGGTTGAAAATATGCTTTTTAGGCCTTAATTGTACTATATTTTTATCTCCCTCTATTACCATTCGATACCGTGATCCGTTTATTGAGTGATTTCAGAGTTTATAGGGGCAAGAATGGCCTAGAAGAGAGGAAGCAAGCATGCATAAGTGGAAGGAGCATGAAAAATGGAGCTTTGGAGCATTGGCATCGACGTGCACGCGTGGGAGCTGAAATCTGGGATAGGCACGCAAACGTAGATGCATACGCGTGGCTGGGCTGAATTCTCATCGACGCGTACGCATGACGCGCAGCACGTGACTTCTTTAATGAAATCGTGCCTGGCGATTTCAGAAGAGCTCCTGGCCCAGTTTTGAGCTGAATTTTGGAGGGAAAAGGCTAAAAGGACCAAGGATTGAAGGGGATTCACACATTACACACTTTTAGATTTTTTGGTAGTTAGTTTTGGAGGTTTCTAGAGAGAGAAACTCTAACTTCTCTCTAGGTTTTGGCTTTCTCAATCTCAATTTCACTTGGATCCTTTGGTTAGATCTGAATTCAATTTCAATTCTACATTGTTCTAGTTTGTAGATCTCACTCTTCTATTCTCAATTTAGTGTTTTTGTTACTCTAGCATTGTAGATCTTGGATTTGGATCTTGTTACTTTGATTTCTATTAATGCATTGGGGAATTTCATGTTCATTGTTGTGAGTTGCTTGTTGTTGTTGATTGCTTGTATTAGATAGCTTGAATTCCAATTCTCTTCTCAATTTCACAATGTCTTTCATTCTTGTTCACCAATTGTTTGAGAAAATGTCAACTATAGCTATGGAATATATTTTCAGTCTTGGCTTAGGGGTTGGATAATTGGAGACACTTGAATTGTCAAAGCCTTTTGTTGATTGATAATTGGACATTGCTAATTGATTTGAATGACACTAACTCTAGTCTTTCCTTAGGATTTGACTAGGACTTATGGACTCAAATTGATTATCTCTACTTGACTTTCCTTCATAGTTAGAGATTGACTAAGTGGAGCAATGGACAATTCTCATCACAATTGATGATGATAATGAGGATAGGACTTCTAATTCTCATTTTTTGCCAAGAGCTTTCTTAGTTATTAGTTTACTTCTTTTGCAATTTATCTTTCATGTTTCTTATCCAAAACCCCAAAGATATACAATCCAAACCAATAGCAAGAACACTTCCCTGCAATTCCTTTGAGAGACGACTCGAGGTTTGAATACTTCGGTTATTTTTATTGGGGTTTGTACTTGTGACAAACAATTTTTTGCATGAAAAGATTATTTGTTGGATTAGAAACTATACTTATAACGAGAATTTATTTGTGGAATTCTAAACCATATGAAAATTCATTCATCAAAGTGCGAGAAGGAAAACAAAGGAGAAAGAAAAAAAAAGAAACAAAGCAAAAGAAATATAAAACAAAATAGCTATGGATGCGTAAGAGGACAGCAAAAACAATAAGATTTGGATGACAGAAACAATACCAGGACTAGAACGATGATAGTGTGTTGCAAAGTTCGAGGAGAGGTGGTGAATCAGACGATATGCAGAAAAGCTCGACGGAAAACGGCGAACAGGAGGAGAGGCTGGCGTCAGTGTAGCAGCGAATAGGAAGAGTGATAAAGGCGTGGAAGAGATTAGGGTTACCTGCAAAGCTGAGGCGAGGTCAAAACGGAGCGATTTCTGCACATTAGGGTTCGATACGAAGCGACGCGAGCAACACACGAAGAAGAGCCAGGAAGGGATGTGACGGAGCTTCGGTGTGACGGAAGTTCAGTGCGACGGCAGTGCAAGGCGGATAGGCGCCGTCGATGGAGCATCTAGAGGAGAGTGGTGTGGAGGCATGGAGAGGTGTCATGTGAAATGAGGAGACACGCTTAAAGCAAAACCTTTATTTCAATATTTTCAGACGGAATATTTTAAATTACAGACAGATTTTTTGTCTAAAACAATTTAATAAAATATAATATTTTTATCCATTTAAATATAGACAAATTTTCTGTCAGTAACTATTTCTCACGAAAAAAACCAATTTTTCTGACAGAATTATCCACAATTTCTTTTCCGTCTGTAATTCATGTTAATTCATTTTCCTTTGTTTCCGACGAAAATTTCCTCGCAAAATCTACCTGTATTTTTGTAGGATGAAATCTGTTGAAAATATCCGTCTGTATAAGTAATTTTCTAGTAGTGACTGTACCATAATTTTTTGTATTTTTTGGACAAAAATAATGATAAATTTATTCATTAGATTCTTATGTATCTATTTCTAATATATATATATATATATATATACATACATAGTTGCTCAATAATAATAATAATAATAATAATAATAATAATAATAATAATAATAATAATAAATTATCAGAGATTATTCTACAAAAAATTTAAGGTTGAACTATTTGATATTTTTGTATTTAATATAATCAAAAGATGTCCTACTTTAAAAAACATGTTTGTACTAAAAGAAAATGTTTTAATTTGGATTTCAAAGCATCATTATTCATCTTACTTGTTTCTAACAAAAAGAGTGTATTAATATGCTAGTGTCGTCGTCCACATGCACAAAGCTAAGTTAATAATGATGCTTTGAAATCCAAATTAAAACATTTTCTTTTAATACAAACATAATTTTAAAGCAGGACATCTTTTGATTATATTAAATACAAAAAATATCAAATAATTTTAACCTTGAATTTTTTGTAGAATAATCTCTAATAATTTTATTGAATATTATTATTATTATTATTATTGAGTGACTATGTATATATATATATATATATATATATATATATATATATATATATATATATATATATATATATATATATACTTTTTATGTTAGAAATACATACATAAGAATCTAATGATTAAATTTATTATTATTTTTATCCAAAAAATACAAAAAAATTATGGTACAATATTATTATGCAATTAATAATAATAATTATTTTATTTTATCTTTTTTGGATGGAGGACTGTTATGTCTGACGAAAAAAAATATTGGGAATTGATTTGGGTAATTACTCTGCTGAAAATGAACTGGGGACTGATTTGTCTACCGGAGTAAAACACTGGGAATTGATCTGTGTATTAATTTTTATTAAGGACTAAAATATCCACCTTTAAAATTTTTTGTGACTGATTTGGAAATTTTCTCTTATTATTATTATTATTATTATTATTATTATTATTATTATTATTATTATTATTATTATTATTATTATTATTATTATTATTATCATATTTGACTACTTTTCTAATAACAATATTTAACACAAAAATACATACATAAAAGGATTCGCATGCATAAATACATAAAAAAAAAAGTTACATATAGAATATACCGGCAAAGAGCGCACATATCCCGCAAATCCATCCCATTAAAGTAGCGGGTTGATTTTCGATCGTCCTTTAGCCACACACCTCAATGTCCAATTGGCGAGATAATCTTCAGACCATCATATCTAGGTCACGAATCTGGGTCGTCTATCGGCACAAACTTGTCTCTGTAATTTTTGCAAATTTCTAATATCTTATACACATCATGTACATATACTTGCCAGTCAAGACGTTGGATGCCGCAACATGCAAGTATGTGGCGACATGGAAGTCACTCAGCCTGAAAATGACCACAATCCCAAAATCGTTGCACAAGATAAACAATGTATATCGAACTGTCACACATTTCACGAACCTCATACACCTCATTGTGCCTGTCAAACTTATTGACAACTATGTTTCTTGCACGTCGAAAACTTCCTTCAACTCGTCGAGTGGCAAACTCCAAATATGTGAATCCATTGCGAACGCACTCATGAGTCTCAACACTCTTCCGAAAAAACAATTTGTTTAGCTAATAGAAAGTAACTCTAACTATAACAGTCACAGGAAGGTTGCGTGCACCCGTAAGGACCGAATTTAAGTACTTTAACAGATTCGTCGTAATATGATCCCAAAAATGACCTTCGTCAAATGACAATACCCGTTTCTCAACACCGATCTCATCGTATCATTCACACTACAAGAAAAACGCTAAATACCATCGGATTTACCGTCGCACATTAGCATCGACTTTACCGATGGATTTATTGATGGTTTTGGTGTGGACTTCGTCAGGTTAAATATTACCAACGAATTTCCATTTTCGACGGTAAATTTGCCAGTAATAATTGGAGGGAAAACAAAGAAAATAGGCGCGAAATGTAGCGTGAGATTTACCAGCGGATTTTTTCATCGGTAAACCCAATTAGTGGAACGTTACGTTTTAGTGACTCGCAATACATCCGACGGTAAATCCAACAGTAACAATCCTTAAAATTCGAAGAGCGAACCTCTCCCCCTTCATTTCGAAATCCCTTCTCTCTCTCTCTCTCTAACCTTTCTTCTCCTATTCTCTCTCTAACCCTCTCCTTTTCCTACCGCTCCATCAGCCCCGCTGGCACTAGCACTTCCAGTTGCCGCCTCCTCTCCCCCTCACCGAAACTAGCCCGTTCATCCTCTCCCCTCTGCCAGCTTCAACTCCTTCTCTCCCTCTTTGATCGTGTCTCACCGTCATCATCCAGAACTACCACGGCACTCCACCAACAGTGGCTGTTGCTGCCACTGCATCTCCCTCCCCCGAGTTCTTCTTTCTCTATTCCAAGCTCAGGTTCCATGATCACTCTTTTCTTTGTTTAAGTTAATTTAGGATTTAGTTTTATATTGATTTGTAGTTAGTAAGTGAAATTGGTTATCATTGGTTATCATGTGCTAATTGCATGCCTTAGAAGAATGGAATGTTAATTAGGGTGGAGACTTCATGTTTAGCATTGGGTGGGTTTAGGCCATTGAAATAAATCCCTTTGTTAAAGCCTAAATAATTAATATTTAACATTTTCTATGTGACTATATCAAATATTATTTCAGCTATTAAGTTTAATTTACTTGCTTATGATATTTGAAGATATAAAATTAATATTATATAAATTGTATTAATTATACATTGTACCTAAATCATTATATATTGTCTATGCTAGTACTTATATCTTGCAATTTATGCAATGTAATAATTTATATGAATTAATGAAAACGTAAAGGGTTAGTTCTAATTGAGTATCCATTATGTTAATCTATATGAATGCATAGAAATTATGAAACTATTATAAATAAATATAAAGTATTATATTATGAAGTCATTATTGCAAAATAAACATGATGATTGGATGAACATGTATAACAATTATTTGCTGAAATTTCTGAGCATAACTCAAACAATAATGTTGCCTTTTCAATGTATAAATAAGTTAATATATTCTGCTAGGCGTGTTGTGAATTTAATTGAGTTTTGAGTGATGTTGTCGATTGAGGTTGGTTGGATTTGTGAGAACTGCAAAGGTGGATATATGTCTAATTTTAGAGGAGGTTAAGTCAAGATTTTTTTGACATAATATAAATGTTGAAGGATTTGTGTTGTATATATGCTGCTTAGTGTTAATAATATATTCTCTTGCAGACATGACGACAGGTAGCAGAGGTAGAATGAGTGGGTCTGTGATCGTGGTAGAGGCAAGATTTTCACCAGATTCCCAGGGACTGCTCAGTCATCGCCCTCTATCCTGACTAGCCTGTCAACCCCTGTGACATCATAGGCGGTCCATTGGACCATTTCAAACCCGAACTATGTAGCTCCTTCTGCTACACCCCTCTACCCCCTACAACCCCAACGA